>NC_056751.1:143442069-143614917 GCF_019279795.1 Protopterus annectens
TCTTTCTCTTTTTCACACACACACGCATACACACGCATGCACACACATGCACACGCACACACGCACGCACACAGGAATCTACATGAAAAGCTAGCATGACTATACCATACAAGAACACTTTCATACTTTATAGTAGCTTGTTTGTTTATTTATTTCTATTTGCTTAGTTTGTTTAGGATAGCACATTGATCATCCTAAACCATTTGCAGGTACAGCCCAGTTGAAGCAATTTTCACAAAATAAATAAATAAATGAATAAATAAATAAAAATAAAAATAAACGAGAACAAATTCACAAACAATAAATAAATAAATAAATAAATAAAAATAAAAGAGAACAAATTCACAAACATGGAGTAATCTCAGAATTATTTTGACAACTGAAACTATATAATTAACAGAGTAGAAAAACAAATCTGGATTAATTTTAATAGCAAATATGAGAGGGAAGCAGCAGGTGAGACCAGAAGGTCAAATTAGAAGTCATGTAGATCAGGAGGGAGTTAGGTGACATGTTCAGGTGACATTGCTGTCAGAGTTTTGATAGGGTGTCTTCTGAGTTGTGCTCTACTTGTTGGGGAAGGATGTTAGAGTTTGGGTGCAAGAATAGCTAAGGAATGGTTAGCACAGTGCAGTGCAGTTGGGTACGGAGTGTCTGGAGTCACAGAGTTAATTGTAACTCGTTATGGAGGTTGTAGGGAGTGGTATTATTATGGAATGTGGCTGCAAGAGGTGGGAAGGCACCTGGCTGAAGTAGTTTGAAAAGAAGAACCTCTAAGAGTAGCCCAGCTATGTAGAAGACTGGTAGCCAATTGGATTTGAAGAGTTTGGAGTACTGGTGTTTCTGAGGAGGGGGGACTGGAAATAAATCAGCAGATGTTGTTTTTGATGGACTGTAGAGTTTTTTACAGGCTATGGGTATGACAGGGAACCCATATTAAAGTCAAGCAAGAAAGGCTCATCTGCCTGTTGCAGCTGTAGCTGACCTGGAGAGAAAATTAGATATTTTCCAGGGCCAGAATAAAAGAGAATTGAACTTTTTCCTGGTGTTTTCATTATGGCCTTGGATGTTCGGTAACTGGTCTAGACATACGTATTTGCTCTGAGAGTGTTATTGGAGAAATACAGAGAAGGTCAGAAGGAGTTGCATTGTGTCTTTGTAGACTTGGAGGAAGCATATGACGTGGTGCCTAGAGAAGAGTTGTGGTATTGTATGAGGAAGTCGGGAGTGGCAGAGAAGTATGTAAGAGTGGCACAGGATATGTACGAGGGTAGTGTGACAGTGGTGAGGACTGCAGTGGGAGTGACAGATCCATTTAAGGTGGAGGTGGGATTACATCAAGGATCAGCTCTGAGTCCTTTCTTATTTGCAGTGGTGATGGACAGGTTGACAGATGAGATCAGATAGGAGGCCTCGTGGACTATGATGTTTGCAGATGACATTGTGATCTGTAGTGAGAGTAGGAATCAGGTTGAGGAGACTCTGGAGAGGTGGAGATATGCTCTAGAGAGCAGAGGAATGAAGGTCAGCAGGGCTAAGACAGAATATATGTGTTTAAATGAGAGGGAGGGTAGAGGAATGGTGAGGATGCAGGGAGTAGAGTTGGTAAAGGTGGACGAGTTTAAGTACTTGGGATCAACAGTTCAGAGTAATGGTGAATGTGGAAGAGAGGTGAAGAAGAGAGTACAGGCAGGGTGGAATGGGTGGAGAAGAGTGTCATGAGTGATTTGTGACAGACGGGTACCAGTAAGAGTGAAAGGGAAGGTCTACAAGACAGTAGTGAGACCAGCTATGTTATTTGGGTTGGAGACAGTGGCATTGACAAAAAGGCAGGAGTCAGAGCTGGATGTGGTAGAGTTAAAGATGTTAAGATTTGCAATTGGTGTGACTAGGATGGATAGGATTAGGAATCAGTATATTAGAGGGTCAGCTCATGTTGGACAGTTTGGAGACAAAGCAAGAGAGATGAGATTGCATTGGTTTGGACATGTGCTGAGGAGGGATGATGGGTATATTGGGAAAAAGATGCTAAGGATGGAGCTGCCAGGTAAGAGGAAAAGAGGAAGGCCTAAGATAAGGTTCATGGATGTGGTGAGAGAGGACATGCAGGCGGTTGGTGTGACAGAGCAAGATGCAGAGGATAGGAAGAAATGGAAAGAAATGATCCACTGTGGCGACCCCTAATGGGAAAAGCTGAAAGATGATGATGATGATAATGATGATTGTTTCTATTGAGGATTCACTGCAATGGTGAGATTTTTATGAGTTTGTTAAGCTTTTGTGAGGCTCAAAACATCATACTTTTTGTTTGGAGGTGTAAAGCCTGTCAGCCTAGCTAGATAGAATTTTGTAGATAATTATATGCCATTCTAAATATTAATGTAATCCACAGACTTGCTTTTATTAATGTAAGAAAACTAAATGTAAGAAAACTGTGTTATATGCTGAACTTCAAAAATGTAACCACAGTGCATCCTGCTGGAAGAAAGCTGTTAAGTAAAGAATTACAACTGTGTTTGATCTCAAGCTTGGATACAGGATGTCTTGACTAGCAAATTCATTCTATTGTTTTAAGACAGAGATAATTGCTAGATTTTACATGTAAAAGTGTCTTTATTGCTGTGGCTTCCTGGCTAGGTGCAGCTACAAAGAAATGTAAATTCTGATTTTCTGTTAGCCTGGGAACTAAAAGAGAAGTGATAAAAATGATGTAATGTGAAATGACTTAGCAGTACTAGGTATCATCAATAGTCTGGGCAGAAAGGGAGCATAGCTGGAGTACCTGTGCCAGCCTCCCCCAGGAGTGTCTGCGTGTTTGTATCTAAATCAAATCTTATAGTGTGTGTGTGTGTGTGTCAGGTACGTGGGCAGGGACACAAGCACTGGTTGGACAGAGAGGGTGCTGGAGGTTTTAGCTCGCCCACTAGGCTGAGATCTGGACCCTATACCTGTACTAATGGGGAGCCTTATTGGGGATCTGGAGAGAAAGGGAAAAAACAGCTCCAGACTGACTGTGATCTCTGTGTGGTCTTAAGGGAAACTCTACTTTACTGTGTGTGTACTTGTTATCCCCACAATGTGCACACCCCTCACTGGTGCTAGTGGTGAGGATTGAGGCTCCTTGATTACTGGGCCAGTGCATGGGCATCACAGGAGGGATACAGGAGTACCTTATGGTTGTTTAGCCAAGAACTAAGGGAGTAGAGGTCAGACTAAAGCTGGGCTTGAATAGTTTAATGTGAGGGATGGAATTGAAGGATAAGCATGTCATCTACTTAACGAGTGATAGGAAGGTTAGGGAGGTTGTAGGGTAGTTTGATAATAAAGTATGGAAATTTGAGGTAATCCTCTGCTAAGGGGTGCTGGATGTGAAAGGGGTTCAATTTTGACTCTGAAATACCTATTTGTTATGACATTTTGGAACCAGGTGACAGTGTAAGGACTAACACCAATTTCTTGGAAGGAGTGATAGAGCAGGAGATGGTTAATAAGATAAAAAGCTTTTGTAAAGTTAAAGAAGAGAGTTCCTGAAAAGGTTGCCTTTATCCATGTTGAGTAGGATCCCATCTGTAAATGACCATAATGTTGTCATTTTCCTCCAGCCAGCTTAGAATCCATGCTATTTAAGAGTGAGGAAGTGTAACTGCTGCATGCAAGTGGACAGTTGACTGTAGAAGTTTTTCAAGTAATTAGTTAACTGCCACCTGCCAGACCAGTCTTGCCTATCAGAGTTATCAGGTACTGCACCACACTTAAAAATGAGCTAACTGAAATATAAAATGTTGGTACTTAGCAAAGCAGTCATTCTCTTTTTCAGAGGTGACTGTCAGCACTCACTTATAGTAACAGAGCATTAGTCTTGTGTTAGTTTGTGTAACTAGCCACAGCATTTGAAAGAAATAAATGCAATTCTTTACTTAACTAAATTAGTTAATATACCGTAAAAATTAAATATACATAGAAAACATTGCTTTGTACAAGGAAATATTAATTAAAATTTTTCGACAGGACATTTAGTAAACACTCACTGTTCAGCCAATTAATTCTAACTTTAGGCTCTAGTAAAACAGAAGCTCAATATGATTAGTTTACCACTATCTTGTTGTTGTGTCTTTCAGCTTTTCCCGGTTAGGGGTTGCCACAGCGGAACTCCGGTCCGCTAATGATTGGCAGTTGATTTTTACGTGCTGAGTTGCCAGCCCTAACGCACAACCTTCAACGAAGGTACACTCATTCACGCATGTCTCCACGCAGAAGACGCTCTAGCTGAGAGTACTATAAAATATAACAGACTAAGCAAAATAGAAATGAAATTACCAATGTAGAAAAGTAGTCAGTCCTTAGGAGGCATAACCAAAGAACAACTCAGAAAAGCAATTACTGAAAATTTCTGCTAGTGCCAGAATTCCCAGGAGAGGTCATTTCACTTGATACCTGGAAGAATGACCTAGAAGAATCAACAATGGGAGATATATAATTAGCACCATTGTTTTAAGCAAATCCTCCATCTCATTAACTCTTAAGATACTTCTCCTCCATGTCAATTACATTTGAACTGCAAACAAAATATTTTGTGGGAGGTTCCAGCTATATGATACAGTACCTTCAGTAACACAGACTGCCTCATTAAGCTTGCTTGAATCATCATATTTACTTATCCCCCCCCCACCAAAACAAAAAATGCAGTTTATTTGATAGTTTAGCATTTATAGTTTACTGGTGGACTTCAGCAATCAAGTTCAAACTCTGCACAGTCTTTTTTCCAACATTTCCAAAGTATATTAATTTTATGTTTTTCTGTAGCTCTATAGAAAATAATTGGAATTTCTTATAAATTTTGTACAGTTTACCACTTTCATGCATTTTTATAAAACATTTATATGTTTTGTTTTAGACAGCCTTTCACATTTCTTCTACTCATCTAGACATCATGAGCGGTCTTGAATAACCTCCAAGAAATAAAGTTGAGTTGAAGATACATCCTTTTGGGTACACTGCCCAATTCCTTGTTTTAGCAGTGACACTTTGTGGTAAACATCAACTACTAACATTTTTCAACAGTGAAAACACCCTACAATGCTGCTGCAGCTAACTTTGTTGGACAGGAATAACCACCATCACAGTCCTTCCAACAGTGAATCATTGGGCAGTGGTTTCCCAGTAATACCAGAGCTTTTTTTTACTGTTTTGCTTGGGCTAGGTAGTCCTGTGCCATCCACATATGCTTTCCAAGCCCAGTTCTCAAATTAGGGCATATTCTACAAAAGACTCCTTGTGGGAATCACATTCACCCTTCCACTCATAACAAATTAAATTAAGGGTGTCTTCATCCTGTGACTCTACAGCAACTTAAATCGCAACAAATTGGATTCTGGGGGCACTTATTATGTGCAGAGAAGATGGACAAATATGTGTCCCATTCCTACGTAAGCTGACCTGTTAGTACTCTCAGCATGGTATTAAAAGTAATGATATACCTTGCTACCAGATCATTTGTTTGTGGAGGGAATGGGGGAGGCTTTAGATGCTTTATCCCACAATGTTTCCACAGATACGTCAACAGGTCTCGCATTAAATTAGTTATACTTTCTGTTAGAATTCGCAGGGAACATGAACTCAACTGAAAATTCATGTTTGTACCATCTTTGTCAATAGAGTACAGAACAACAACATCAGGGTCCCTTGTGGCATAAGCAGAGAAATATATTCCTGTATCTGGGTAAATGCTCGGTCTTCACCTCAAAGCTTCAGCAACACAGAAAAAACAGAGAGAACAAACTGACCATGAATGAATAATGTAGAAAAGAACTTTTAATGCATAAAAGTACTTTCACAATCCCAACAACTGATTGCTTCATCAGACTAGTTTGCAACAAGCAGCATCTTCAAATTTAAACAGTAAAACAATCAATAACTATAAAACATTTCATTCAACTCTAATTGAAAGTGCCACCTCCAATTAAAAATGTAAATATTGTATATTTGTAACTTACATTTCTAGCAATGCTTTCTGTTTTACTTTAAAAACAAATGCAATAATTAGTGTTTGAGGGGTCTAACCCTAAGAAAAGGTTTTGGTGACAATGCATTGTTTATACCTGGTGTTTTCTCTGCCTGCAGGTGGTGCTTTCAATTAGAGTTGAGCCAGCAGAACAGAAATGGATTCTGCAACTGCAGGCAGAGAAAACACCAGGTATAAACAATGCATTGTCACCAAAACCTTTTCTTAGGGTTAGACCCCCTCAAACACTAATTAATGCATTTGTTTTTAAAGTAAAACAGAAAGCATTGCTAGGAATGTAAGTTACAAATATGCATCATTTACATTTTTAATTGGAGGTGATGCTTTCAATTAGAGTTGAATGAAATGTTTTATAGTTATTGGTTGTTTTACTGTTTAAATTTGAAGATGCTGCTTGTTGCAAACTAGTCTGACGACACGATCAGTTATTGGGATCGTGAAAGCGCTTACTTTTATGCATTAAAAGTTCTTTTCTACATTATTCAGTCGTGGTCAGTTCGTTCTTTCTGTTTTTTTCTGTGTTACCCAGTGGCATAGTCTACCACCCCCAAGACATCTTTCTTACCTGTAGCTAACTTTAGCTCTAGTCCCTACCTACATAAACATAATAAGATCTGTCTACAACTGTCTAAAAAGTGCAAAATATAACAGGTGAAGC
This sequence comes from Protopterus annectens, assembly GCF_019279795.1. Classification (NCBI taxonomy): domain Eukaryota; kingdom Metazoa; phylum Chordata; order Ceratodontiformes; family Protopteridae; genus Protopterus; species Protopterus annectens. The sequence continues at coordinate 143,448,750 of NC_056751.1, forward strand.
AAACTACTACTGGTGTAGAACTCTGTTCAGTTTTTAGGCAAGCATATCCAAAGCACCATTAAATAAACATTCAATAAAATTGTTGCCAAATCCTAAATTCTTAGGAGAGGGTAGTTCCACTCGACAGCTGGAGTGATATCCTAAGATTATGCGCAACATTGGGAAATATACAGTTAACACCATTCTTTAAAGGCAATCCTCCATCTGAATTGATCCATGGTGATTTCTTTTCCTGTCAATCAAAATGAAAACTTCAAAAATTACAAAAACTACATTTTCTTGAAGTGCCTTTAGTAATAGAGAGCAGGTCCTTAAGTTCTGGATGAATGAGGCTGTGTGTGTGTGTGTGTGTGTGTGTGTGTGTGTGTGTGTGTGTGTGTGTGTGTGTGTGTGTGTGTGTGCGTGCATGCGTGTGTATGTGTGTGTGTGTGTGTGTGTGTGTGTGTGTGTGTGTGTGTGTGTGTGTGTGTATAAATGTAAGCCTGCACATGTGCAAGTGTGTGTGTATTGATGCTAACTGCTCAGCACCACTAAAAATGTTACAGTTTCTTTCACAGTTTCCACTTTACACTGTACTGTACAGATTTGGCAAAACAACTATATGTCCTGCATAGAATTATTCAAATAAAATTTTCGCATTATTTGTATTTTACATTTTGCTGCACTTTTGCACAGTTTATTACCTTCATATGTTTTGAATAAAAAACAACAAAAAACTTTTAGATTTTATACCACTATTAACACATAGAGAAATATAACCTTTTTTATAGATTGGTTTCTCAGTATAATTCCCAGAATTGTTTTGTTATGGTAAACTAAATTGGAAACACAGCCCTTTATACAGAAAAGCAGAGAGAAATAGATAGAGAGAGCCAAAGCATCTTAAAGTCATCAAGATTAGCAGTGACATTTTACAAAATGGTTATCAGTAAAGGCATTAAGCTTACAGTGGAATTACATTATTTGGGCTTGATAAGTCTATAGTACTTGGAGTACCTGTTCCCAGTATAATCATTTTTGGTTATAGCATAGGTAAAGACATCAGAGTACATATTAATGGGTGGCCAAGGATGAACACAGGATAGCAGCAGATTTCTTCAGCTCCACCAATTTCACTTCACTGACAGGAAATAATTACTTTAAAAATTAATTTATGAAGTAATTTTCTTTCTAAATATGTTTGGTTTATCTATTTCTTGAATAATATCTAAAAAAGAAAGAAAATTTTAATAATATTCCTGTCAGAAATCACCTTGGAAATGTTCTTGTCAGTTTCTCTGTTTGAAATGAGTTCCAGTAAGACAAATTCTCAAGATTCCAGCATCAAGAAAGAACTTCAGTCTCTGATATCTACAATCCAGCAACTTACTGCTAAGATGGATAAACTGGATACTAAAATTGATACCTTCATAGAAAAACTACAAAACAAATAGACTTGTTACATATAGACTTGCAACAACAGAAGACCCAGATTACAGGCATAGAAGAGACTGTAAATGACATGGAAAATAGAATCCAAGAAGAGGAAATCAACATTGAGTTTTTGCTGAAACAAAATACACATCTACAAACAAAGCTTGATGATCTGGAAAATAGATCTAGGTGCAATAACATTAGGATTTTTGGACTGCCAGAAAATATTGAAGGTAACAATATTACTTCTTTTTTAACAACATGGCTCCCTAAAACTTTAGACTTGTCAGAAGCATTTTCTTTTGGTATCAAAAGAGCCCATAGATCTATAGCTAATGCTAACTCTAACAAAAAGTATCCTAGATCAGTTATAGTTAGATTTCTATCATCTTTTGATAAAGAGACGGTACTTAAATCTGCTTGGGCTAAAGCTCCTGTTAAAATTAATGAGGCAACTGTGCGTTTTGACAATGACTATTCTTCCTTGGTAATAACTAAAAGAAAAGTTTTTCTGCCATTAATAAGGGAGCTTAAGAAAGCACAGTTTAAAACCTACCTTCTGTTTCCTGCCAAGCTAAAAATCTTCCTTCCTGATGGTCCTAAAATTTTTGATGACTTAGACTCTGCATTACTGTTTATCAAAAAAAATAAGATTTTGGATAAAATAGAGGAAATGGAATGGGCTAGTCCTTCATTAAAGAGGTTGGCAACAGAAACTTCATGGAAGACTTCAGAGAAGAAAAAGAGACTAAAAAACAAATGACTTGTTCTATGTTTTTTTCTTTTTTTTTCTCTCTCTTTTTTTTCTTCACTATTAATCTTTTTAAATATAGTTACTGCATTTTCAGAAAGCCACAAATATTCTGAAAAAGATTTAATCAAAGTTATTTTCTGTGTACAAAGAACTCTTTTTGTTTCATAATCAGTCAATATATCTGAGGAACTAATAACAAGCTATAATTCAATATGTTTCTCTTTCTGAAAAGAGAACTAAGGTTAGTAAATTGATACATTTTTTTTCTTTTCTTTTTCTTCTTTTCTTTTATTTTAAATAATGACATTCTATTTAGATTATGTAGTGGGTAAGGGGTGGGGGAGGGCAGGGAGAGAAGTGTAATGAAAATATGATAAATGGAATAATAACTTATTTATTCCTTGTAAAAAAGTATATATGTTGTTTAAATGCTATTGCTAATTATACTTCCTTGATTATATTGCTTATACTTGTTTACAAATAATTTGTCATGCTTTAACTAATAATAATTAGAACTAAATAATAGTAAATAGTATGTTTCATATTCATCTTTATTAATATAAACAGCAAGTAATATTCCACTGTAGATCATTTTTATAGCTACCTTTTTCATTTTTATCTTTTCTTTTACTCTCTTTTTATTTTCTACTCTCTTTTTTTTCTGTTCTTTCTCTTTATTTTCTTTCATATTAATATATTCACATGCTTTTGATCATACTGATACAGTAAATAATAAGATTTGTATAAAAATTGAATTGGGGCATAAATAATTAGTTCTATTACATATTAATAACTGTGGGCTTAGTTTCACTTTCATAGAGGCTGTAATAACTTGTAAAATACTTCGCAAAGGTTTTGCTATGTTTAGCTTCATTTATATTGCTAAATGAATGTCAGTCACTTGTTTTTAACAAAATTCCCGCCAGAATGTTAAGGGAGACAATTTGGGATGTGGGTTACCTCGTGAATAGTGTCCTCGAGTTGTTTTAAAAGCTTCAACACTCAGAATTCACGCAGAGAAGCTGAAAGCAGTCAATTTGAACTTTGACCCCTGAATTCACACTGACACATCACAGATTCATGAAGAACACTCTACCAGGAAGTAGAACTGCTGCAAATGCGACTCTGCAATGGAAAATAAACTCTATAACATTTAAATGTGAGTTATCTTTTATAACTACTTATTTATTCATGTTATAATTTATAAAATATGAAAGTTATAATGATTTTAAATGATTCAGTATCTCATAGTAAGCAAATGTGATATTTTAGAAGACATAGAAAGTGAAACATTTATGCATGTGTTTTTGAAAGTTTATTTGACTGCAACATATTAATGTATGTAAAAAACTTATGATTTAAACATATACATTGCTATAATTCATTTGATTTATCTGACTGACAAGCATAAATATTTTTATGACTCTATTTTGGAAGAAGTTGTCATGTGACATATTTTAAAGCAGCAGTTCAGATATACAAAATACAGATGGCTTTCTTCACAATAATGCAAGTATTTCTGAGAATTTACATAGCTATTCAGTATGATTTATAACAATTTCTATAAATATAATATTTTATTTTATTGGTAATAATAAGTATGAGAAAAAAGCTCTGATACAAGTAATTTAAAGTCTTTTGGAAGCTGTTAACTGTATTTCTATGACAGAAAATAGGTACATCTTAATATATGTAATGTCTGAACCATAATAGCCAAAGTTATTGATTTAAATGAACACCAGAACTTGTTTTTACAAACTTTGAATAAATTAATATGTAGATATGCCCTCTTTTTTTTTTCTCTCTTTCCCTCTCTCACGTCTTTTATTTCTTTCTTTCTTCTTGGTTCCTAATATCAAGTTTATTTGAATGCTATTTGAGTATAAATGTATTATATTAAATAGATGTACATAACAGTATGAATTGTTTTTAAAAGTTTCTATTTGTTTATATTATGCTGATTTATCAAATGTGTAGCTTTGTCTTACCAGATAATCTAATTGAAAGTTGTTAATTTAAGTTAATAATAACTAGTATTAAATTGATAAGGTGGCAGCTGAGATACTGCTGCTTAGGGTAGGGGGTTAACTTGAGTAGTATGTACTACTCTAAGTTGGAGTTTTTAACTCCAGGCTGGGTGCAAGGTTTAATCCTTACATTATTTTCTTTTGTTCACTGTTGTATGTATATAGTTCTGACATCCACAATACATTTTGTAAGCTCATTGTCACTACAAACAAAATTGAATCTTATACAAAATCCCATAAGAGATTCAATAAATACAGCTATATCTAAAGGTACACCTAAAGGAGGAGGTATAACATTACTTATTTTGTTAATTGTTATTTTGATTATAAGTTTTATATGTTTTAAAAATGCCAAATGACTTCTCTAAAAGGAATTTATTTAAACATTAATGGACTGAATAATCCGTGTAAAAGGGCAAGCCTAATAAGATACATTAATTTACATAAGGCCAACTTAGTATTCCTTCAAGAAACACATCTCCTGAAAAAAGATATTGATAAATTAGCCACAAATAAATATACAGTATTGGTTAGTTCAGAGCACACTCAGAAAAAAGAGGAGTGGCTATTTTATGGAATAAAAGTATGCCCATTCCTAAAACGATTAAGTCTTATCAAGATGATAAAGGAATGTTTTGTATGGTTACAATACAAATTAATGGGAAGACTTATACATTAATCAATGTATATTGGATACCTGGAATTGGTATTAATGCAGTGAAATACCATCTTGATAAGATCATATCATTCTCTATAGGAGATATTATTTTGGCAGGTGACTTTAATTGTATCCTACATTAAAATGATACTACTACTATAGGAAAAAGGAAAATTACATCTAATGCAAAACATTTAAAGGATTTTGTTAATTCTTATCATTTAAATGATATTAATAATCAGATAGACTCAAAATCATTACCATACACCTTTTTTTCTAACAGACACAAAACTTATTCAAAAATAGATAGAGTCTTTATTTCTAACCAGATGGTAACAGAATTAATTAACTCTAAAATCATTTCATGTACTATATCTGATCATAATTCAATTGTTTTTGAGTTCATGATAAAAAATACGTACAATGTTCAGATCAAAAGGATACCAGCATACTTAACTCAACTAAAAGACTATAAAGAATATATACTTTCAGAAGTACAACATTTTCTAGACATAAATAATACTCCTGAAGTCTCCATTGCTTATTTTGGGATGCTTTAAAATCATATCTATATGGACAATGTATCAGATGGTATAATAATAAAAGGAAATCTTGGGATAAGGAATTGTTAGATATTCAAAGTAAATTAGACTCTTATAAACATAATAATAAAGAAAATATTATGGATAAGAAAGTCATTGAAGAAATAAACAAACTAAATGAGAAATACAAAGAAATTTTAACTCATAAAGTTAAAATAACTTTAGAGAAATACAAGTTTTTGTCTTACTCAATAAGCCCCAAATACTTACATAGACTTAAAAACAAAACAAAAAGGTTGAATAAGCAAAACCATATCAAAGAAATTTTCTCTCTAAGGAAAAAAAAGAATGTTTCTAGTCTACCAGAAATACTAGATGAATTTAGAAATCACTTTCACAAAATTAATCATAATAACATTAACATGGAACCTAAAGATAAAATAAAGGAATTTATAACTACAAACATGAACAAAAAACTTAATAAACAACAGATTAAACTATTGGATAAAAGTATTTCATATACAGAGGTTGTTACACAAATAAACAAGCTTAAATCAAACAAAGCACCAGGTAATGATGGTATTATACCAGAGATATATAAAATTATTTCTAAACGTACATACTCATTAATACATAAGGTTTTTATTTTGGCCCAAAATGAGCTAATAACCCCCCCCCCATCTTGGCAATACACATTTATTTCGCCAATTTTAAAACCTAATAAAGACCCAACTAGATGTACTTCATATCGACCCATTTCATTACTTAATGTTGATTATAAAATGTTTATGAGTATTTTTGCTGATAGATTGAAGACAATCATCCCAGGCATTATAGATATAGATCAGACAGGCTTCATTGTAAATAGAAATACTTTTGATAATATAAGGAAAACTCTAATATTAATTGACTTTGCAAATAGGAGAAAGAAAGATTTAACACTTATTAGTCTCGATATAAGTTCAGCATTTGATTCAGTAAGTTGGGACTACTTGTTTACCTTACTGAAGTGCACAAACTTCTCAGATGCATTTGTAAATCTAATTGAGCATCTATACAAAGGAGCATTGGCTTATATTAAGATAGGAACATATGTCTCACAAAAAATACCCATTTTAAAAGGTACAAAGCAAGGGTGTCCACTCTCTCCACTATTATTCACTTTAATAATGCAGCCTTGGGCTAATCTGATCAGAAATTGTACTGATATAGAGGGATTTGAAATAGATGAAAATACAACATCTAAAATTCAACTCTTTGCAGATGATGTTCTAATTACATCAGCAGGATCTAATTCTTCTATGCAGTCTCTATTTGATAAAATGATGAATTTTAAAAGTATTTCTGGTTTAATATTCAATGAAGAAAAAACTAAAATACTACCTATATATACACGAAAAAATTTTCTCATTAGTGATTTTACTAAATATGTACCCAATTCAGGTCAGATAACTTATCTAGGTATAATATTAACTAAAGATATTAAATCTATTATACATAATAATTATAATACCTGTCTTCTTAATATACAAAATCTTTTCAATACCTGGAATAATATGTTTTTTACTATGGAAGAGAGACTTACAATTATTAAAATGATAATATTCCCCAAGATATTATACTTAATACAATCAATAATACTCCCACCTACAAAAATAATTATCAAACAATTAAATGCACTAATGTTAAATTTCCTATGGGCACCTAATAGACCTAGGATTGCATTAAAGAAACATACTAATAGCTGGTCTCAAGGGGTATTTCTTTTCCAGACTTTAACTTATATACTATCTATTCTATTGTAAAAGTTATTACTTTGTTAATAGATCAGTCATATGTTGCAAAATGGAAAGATTACTGGGAACTAATTAGTATTCACTTCATGAAAATCTCCTTAACACATAAAATTATGATTGTAAATAACTCCATGCTATGGTTACTAAAAGAATTTTGTACTTCACCTATTACACCTAAATATATAGTTAGTTACCCATTAAACATTATTATTAGTTATCGTAATTTTATATTCATGCATCCTAAATATAAGGAATGGAATTTTATTATATTCCCTATAATGTATACTCGAGGTATGCTTTTGTCATCCACTTCTGAAGGAACTCATTTAGCTACAGATAATGATCTAAAGTACTGGTATCAGTTGCTATCTGATAATAAAGTTAAAAATCTAGATTTCTTAAAACAAGAATTTGATCTAAGAGAAACTTGTTGGTTGATCTAATGTCTATAACAGTTAAAGAATCTATTCCAACACTGATTGATTACTTGATATTAAATTTACAACATAAAGTTTCTGATAAAGGTAAGCTTTCATACATACATAAAATTATCAGACAAGAAACTTTTTACAGTGTAGATACCTACTGGAATTATTTCACTAACATTAATGGTGACCCACCAAATCAACAAGATAAACAATATATATTGGAATCTGCCTACAAAACTACGTCTTCCATTGTCTGGAGACTTTTTACATGGAAATTTTTACATAGATCCTTTTATACACCTTTGATGATGAATAAAATAAATAATAAAGATAATCTATGTAAAAGATGTAATGTAGAAATTAATGCTGACTGGGCTCATGTTTTATGACTGTATAAAATTGAAAGAATATTGGAAGTCAATCAATGATTTTTTGCAGGCTCTTTTTACAGATAATTTCATTATTTCTAAATCTCTTATATTATTCAACACACCTGTACCTCAAAGTGTTAGAGAGGTTAAGCTTCCCTTGTTATGGTCTATTCTAGCAGTGGCTAGAAAAATAATAACCAGAAATTGGATTTCAGATACACCTCCTTCGTTCAATGAATTTAAAAATGTTATGACTATAGTGTGCCATATGGAATTGATGACAATAAAATCAAGAACTACTAGAAACACATCTTATTATATTGTATGGGATACTTTACAAAACTTGTTAAAAAAATCTTAACTTCAATAGCATGGTATTTTAGTTTAATTAATTGATCTGATTGTAGTGGATGTCTTTGTAAATACTTTGGTTATTTTGTTGAATGTTATAATCATATCTATTTTAATTACTTGTATAAAATTGTTATGATATTTCTCTTGTATGTTAAAAACAATAAACTTGTTTTAAAAAAAAAAGAATGCATATTAATAACAGTAATTGTAAAAAAATAAATAAATAAAAAATACCTAGGCTAAAAAAAAATAATTTATTTAAAAATAAAAAAAAAACTATTAAAAATTACCCACAGCACCTTTTTTCTGCAGTTTAATTTTTGTTCTATCATTCATATCTCCAACATTTGTTTAACCAAAATATTTTATTCATTCTATATTCTACAGTTGTAATGTAATTAATAGTGCTGACCAGTTTCTTTTTTAGTGTACGTCTTGATGCAGGCTGACCATCAAGTCATTTCTGTTGCTGCTGTCATCTGTCTTTCCCCCTTTAGAAGTCAAGAGCACAACCATAAGAGGACACTCTGATTTAAGTGCTATTGCCTGTACATATGCCCAAAGGCCCAAAGATTGGGCATGCAAGGGGGACTTCTCTACCCTCCTCCAGTGTCTTCCAGTAAACAGGTCACTAGTCAAACTACAGATGTGGGTCATAGTCAGGGCTTCATTCCTTTGTGCCATGGATCCAGCTTTACCACTTTTGCTAGATTATACTTAACAGATTATACTCAGGAGACTTCAACTGGTCAGACAAAGAATGTTTGTGACTGACCTAAGCAGAAAGGTGTAGTCCAACATTAGGCAAGGATATATGCTGCAAATGCTCTTACTGCTTTCAGGGTGGTAGATTATACTTACATACCATGGCTAGATACACTAGTTAATTGAATCGTAAGCCAAAGATAAAGGTATAATGCAATGTAAATGTATAGCCTAAACAATGAAAATCAGTCAGTGTGATTCACTAACAGTGCTGTTTCTAGTCTTAAAAGTCAGTTTACACACACAAGACTCATAAAACATTGATCTAAGTCCAGTGACCCACAAATCATTATTTCACTGCCATGGGTACCACCATGAGTCCTGTGGGGGGAAGGGACAAATAATGCTCTTGTACTATTTAGTGGTTGACAAAGTGTGATCAGAAAGTGTTGCATTAAACAAAAAATGTTCAACCATTTGTCCTGCAAACCCAGTGCCACATAAATGAAAAATGTGATTTAAATGAAAATGATACATCTAACCATTATAGTCAGGTTTCTACCAGTCATAAATGCTTGTCAATATTTTTGAAGTGTTACACATTGCAGTCACCTATTTAGATTCACTTTGGAGATAAACTGCATTAAAACAGTTACTGAAAAATAATGTTTGTAGTACCTGGAGCAGCATGATCACACTGCAAATTTAGGAAGAAGATAATGTTGTTAAGTATGTTTCTGACATACGAAAGGGGCATAACAAAGTCTGCTAAGTACTTCGTAGCACTGTTAAGGTCTAGTCTAATGCTAGAGCTTAAACATCAGTACTAATGAAATGCATCATGAAGAGTATTACAGCTATAACAGCTGTAACAGAATCCGATACACTTTGCATCCGGCCATTGTCTGTGAGGGAGTACTGGGTGTGTTACAACTTTCAAAACCATAAAACACTTAACATTTCTAGATTTTAATTTTTCTTTTCTTAATTTATCTTTCTGTATGCCTTGTAGTGCATTAATGCAGATAAGGTTCCATGCACTATAAAGGCTTATAAGTGTGTCAATGTTTTCAAAAATACTTTGAAGTCCTACACTTTATGTAACTGGTGGCATAAAGTGACATGCACTACAAACTATTATGATCCTGTCTCTCTAATCATAACAATGTTGTTATATGCTCTTGAATGGATATTAAGATTTACCTCTTAAAGTACACTTCACACCACTTGTCAGAGTAAGTTTCTTGATATCCATTTCTCAAGCATATAACAGATATTGGGCATTATGTTTAAAGACAAATTAAATATCTTAAAATTTTGTTCATAATCCACAAGGCTTTTTGGTAAATTACTTCTTTGACTAAAATATTTCTTAATGACTTGGCAGTGGAGACATCAGTGATATACAACAAGGTATGTAATATTCATTACCTTCTATAAATTACTTGGTAAAGTTTATTATTAATGTATTTCTTCTTTTCCCAAAGATATGAGCCTGTGATAGAAACAACTTATGTTGTGATCAATGCAATATATGCCTGAGATTATTCACAAACATAATGCAATACATGTATTCTGCACACTATGTTTAGTAGACTTCCCATCATTGTCATGATTTACAGACATGGATATTGGCAAATATAGGTGACATACAAATGACTGCCTTGTTCTATAAATGACATATAGACACTCTTAGTACATAGTGCTATAGACAGAGGAACTGCTGTTTGCCATAAAAATGCCCCAGAGCAGCAAATAGCTGTTTAGTAGGGTATGCAAACTGTACATTATTAAGTAGTGTTTCATTTCTGTGCTGTGCTCTGATGTCATGCCATACATTATTTAGTAGTGTTTCATTTCTGTGCTGTGCTCTGATGTCATGCCACACATTATTAAGTAGTGTTTCATTTTTGTGCTGTGCTCTGATGTCACACCACACATTATTAAATACTGTTTCTTTCCTATGCTATGCTTTGATGTCATGCCACACAGCACTTTATCAAAAGATTGTCATTCATATGGCATGACAATGCTGTTAAGTTTATTGTCATAATATGGTAATGAGGGTTGTAGGAAACTCATTAAAATACTATCAAAATGAATTCCATCTTTCAAAGTAAAATAAATTGAAAAATGGAGTTCTCAAAAAAAGGCCTAATTTTCTTTCATATATTCCCTTCACCCCTGTTAACTTACATATACAAACTCTGAGGTTGTAAAAATAGTGGGGAAAAGATAAAACTACCTTACCCTGGTATGCTGAAATCTTACTTTAGCAGCACATTCAGTACATTCCCCCTTTGATGAGCATGTTATTCGATCACTTGGATTGGAATAACATGCAGTCAATAACAGTGCATTTCATAGACAATGCATGAAACATTAATGATGAGATGGTGCTTTCTGAGTTTCCATTGGTGTGAGTTCAAGATTGTCATTATTTGTGGTAGTAAGTTTGATTGCACCACAGGTAACTTTCTTGTTTGTATGGATTTCTACCATGCAATGGCTTATTTCTGTTTTTTGCTTAAGCGTTTATGCTCAGCTCTGTATATTGAGCAATACATCAGCAGAGAAAGGGGACTGACATGATAAGAAGTACTGTAAGTATGTGTTTTTAGTCACAGAGGTTATTTATCTAAGACCAGTATGTATGCAGTTGGTGTAATGTCTCTGATTGTGTATGGTTATGCTGAGGGTGGAGGTCATTTGCATGTGTGTTTCATTTAAATACTATGCTATACTGTGGGGAAACACTGAGTACAAGGTCATAACCTTTTGTGTAATAGTCTGTGAATTGTACAGTACTTTAGCATACCATTTTAATATCAACCTGCAATATAACATTGGAAGTAATGTTTATGCATCCAGCCATCAAGTTTTAAGAAGTGATGCAACTTTGAAATGTATAAATATGCACTAGCATTCCTCTGAGCTTAGTGTTCAGTATCTGCATTGTCCATCTGTGGGGAGAAGGATAAGTAGTAACCTCAGAAAATGTGCAGATAATGACAGACAGAGGATATAGTAAATGTGAACAATTACAGTTCATAAAAATAAATGTGGACACTCATACTTTGACATGCCTGAGAAAGTGCTAGAAACATCAGCAGAACAATTACAAGCTACTACAAATGGGAACCTGTAGTCTTGGAGTTAAATACATGCTTGGGCAGGAACTAAATGTGAATTAAACATTAAAGGTGATCCAGAGGTGCTTCTGATTAGGGCTTGTATTTAGAGTTCACAAATAATGTAACAGTAATGACTAATAGGATACAAAAACAGTTAATATTGTTAAGTACATTTTCAAAAATGACATACTCTGTCTATAAAGATTGCACAGCATACTGCATCATACCTACTGTTTTCATACACTATAAAAAGAAAATATAAATTGAAGCATTTCAGTAGTTTTGCTAAAACATAAAATGGGTTTATCAGTTACAAATACATAATCTGTATATTAAAGAATAATTAGACAGCATGTATGTTTTATGATGATTATTGCGATATGCCACCTTGGAAACTTGTTTGAACAATCTATTTCATGCTAGCAAATCTTCTTAATATGTACATGTTTGTTAGAAATATTAATATACGTTAACTTTTGTAAATATGAATATAAATGTTAAACACTATGAATATGTATATAGACAAATAAACATTGTGCCATAACTTCCTGCTCCATGTGCCCACTGGAAATCACTGAAAAGGCATTATATAGCTACCTGTCATTATACTGCTATTACTAAACATGGAAATGGCTATGTACTGCCAACTGTCATTATATTAATTCTGCTCTAATAATGGTATTATGTTTGTATAACTGTTACAACTAACTGGCTCTAGTTATGGCTGAAATGATTCCATAAACCAGTCTGTCTACCCAGTTATCAAAGTTCAGTAAACAAAGTGTTACTAAATCCTGCTGATTTTTTAAACTGTTTACATTGCTAACAGTTATCACAGGGAGACTCATGAAGGTACCATGAAATGTACATCTTAATGTGCATGCATCAGTACCCATTCTGTATTCAGTGACCACCCTGATGAAATGCTGCATGGTGCTCTGGCATGAAGACTTGCAGCACCACATGGGGATGGCAATGTGGCCATGCTGAATACAAGTGAGGAAGTCTGCAGGAGAGGCATATGCCAGATGGCCATGTGCTCCCTCCTCTAGAACCACCTCCAGGAAGGCACCCACACACTGAGTGGTTCACCTGTGTAGATCAGCATGGCTGGCCCCACCACATTGTAGTACTGAACATGGCTGTATTCAGATGCCTAACATGATCATGGTGCAGGGATAAGGGTGGCTGTGGGGGTCACTAGTCAGTGAGGATGCATTTAACTTCAGTGCCTTAATGGCACTGGTATCAGCAGCAATGCAGAGACTGTGGGGTTGGAGGAAACAGTCACAACAGGGATACATTTAACTTCAGTGCAGAGATCCTGTGGTGGGAAGAAAACGTACACACTAGGGATAAATTTAAATTCAGTGCAGAGATCATGGCATGGGAGGAAACAGTGCACACCAAGGATACATTTAACTTCGGTGCCTTACTGGCATCAGCAGCAGTACAGGGACTGGGGGTGGGGAAGACATTAGACACCAGGGATATGTTTAACTTCAGTGCCTTAATAGCACTAGCAGTAGTACAGGGATGGGGGGAGGTAATACTACCCACCAGGAACTACTCAACAGCAAAGTATTATAGTGACACTGACTGACTTCAGGACAGGATCAGGGGTTGGGGAACCACAGGAGGGCAGACCGGTCAGGGCAAGGTATGGGGACTGTGGCATGTGTGTCTACATGTTTGTGTTTGTCTTTTACATACTTGTGTATGTGGGGCTGGGGGAAGCCAATGCCTATGCAAACAGCAGTGTACTACCTCAAGGTGCAGATTATCAGTGATCTGCACATCCCAGTACTAACTTATTCAGAGGCATGCAAATTAGCCAATAATGAGGTCTTACCTCGTTGCAATTAGCATGTCTCTAAACTGCAAATTACTGCATTGTAGAAGCAGGTGTGGCACACGGTAAGCCCTTTAATGTATTCACAGGCTAGTCTTGTATTACAGCTACACTACTGTTAAATTACCACAAACATACCACATCATTCAGCGTCATTAGTGAAAATGACATGCTTATTTCTATATGGAATTATTGCCAGTAGAAATAAGAAACCACTGAGAAGTCAGAACTAAATAACTGAATTTTAATAAATCTATTCCCTGCAGTCTGTTTATGCTCCTGTGCTCAGTACACACCATTTATTTGTTATCAGTACTGCTGGAAATCAGAAATGTGGACAAATGAAACATGCAGTTGACTTGACAAACCAGAGAACTCCAACCAGAGGAGGTTAGAAAGCATTGGGAAGAGAGATTGGATAAGCAATTCACAAAGAAACAATGGGTGAATATATGTAAGCCTCCCAAATAAGCAATAAAATCTAGAAGATGTAGGATTTTTGCCTGGAAATGTTTACACAGGTATTTTATACCCCAAGTAGACTCCAGAGAATTTTTTCCTCAGGTAGACAGCAAATGTAGGAGGTGTCATGACGTAATTGAGAACATATTTTCTGGGAGTGTAATGAGTTGGCAGACTTTAAAGATTCTCTGCAGTCCACTCTAGCAGAGATACTGGGTGAGCAAATTGGTGTATCTAGGGAAATGATTTTCTGAGCTATGATACAGAATTGGAATTCCCTAGACATAGTAAGGCCTTGCTGAGTCTAAGTATGGTGGCTGCTAAAAGATCAATTACTAGAAAATGGAAATCAAAGTCTAGATCAACTACTAGAAGTAATGAATATAGTAACAGAAAAAAACAACTGGAGTTTGGATTTTTAGAAAAGGGTAGGAGCAAATTACATAGCAAAAATGGAAACTGTGGGAACAATACCTACAGAGGAGGAACGAGGTTTAAAAGAAGGCAGAATTTAAGTGAGCTATGTAATGCGTGACTGAGAATGATTGGATAGATTATAAGTGCTGTATAAGGTTTGCAACTAAAATTATGTCAATACGGCTTATGATGTATAATGCTTGCAACTAAGATTATGACAATATGATTTGTTTTCATTTATATAAATGTATGGTTGCCTAAGTCATAAGTGATAATTTAATAAAGATGTTTCTTGTTAAAAAAAAAAAAACAATATTCTGATGATCTGATGATTCACTGACTCTTCGCTTTTTAATTTCCATCAATATTTCTGTACCTTACACCCCATATAATTTGCTCAAAATGGAAATCTGTGGAAAAAGCAGCAAACTAAATGATATAGAAACTACAGCCAATGTTTGCTAATTAGTTCAGAGGATTCAGGAGTGGAAGAAAAAAATGAGACAATTAAAAGGTGTTATATAGCACATTATATCAAGACACACAAATGGAATAATACATCAGTGAATTCAGATGTTATGGCATCTAAGGATGCCTACTGAAGCATGCAACTGCATCTTTATGTATAACTACTTTGAATAATCTGTTAAGCTACATTGTGATTTTACATAACTGCTGAGAAGAAATGGATGCCTGCCTGCATGAAGTTTATTGCACCATACTGTGCTTTTCATGTCACTGCTTCATGCCGTTAATATGATTAACAGGGTGTGACCTTCTACTTGTGTGAATGCAAAGCAACAGCTGTGGCCAGTGTATGCTAATCACATACTAGGTGTGTGGTTCCAGAACATTCATTACTTCATTCAGTGATTTCAGTTAGTTTACAATGAAGGACTTGTAACTGTACATTTCGCTCACCGATTCTCTGACAGGATTAGTCTTGGTATTTTTAAATTAAACTGTATGTTCACAATGCGCTAACTCATTTTTGTGTTATGGTACCAGATTTTTAAGTTTATGTTTGTTGTCTTCACCTACTCCTGGCAGACTTTCAAACATGCTGCTTCTAAAAGAACACACAAATACCAGGTGGGAAATATATGTCTGCTGCTCATTTAAAGACCCCCCCCCTTTAGACCCTCTGAGAATAATGTAGGTGGAATCAACAGCTGCATGCCTCTTCTGATAGAAAAGGGAGACTCAATTGACAGAAACAGTACTGTCCTACAGAGTTGTGGGAAAATGTCTCCCATGGCTGAAGTTTAAAAGATTATTCAGAAGCACATGGGCTCAAAAGCTGTATCGTCGATATTTTGTGCTGATTGCACTGAAGTCAAATACCACAAAGCCTGAAAAAATACGAAGTTGTGTAAGTTATGTATGGCTGTATTACACAAATCCTCCACAGAATTTAAAACAGGTAATGTGTGGCGCTTTGATATAAATGCTGTTTATACATGATAAGACAATCTAGAAAGCATTATGCTGTTAGAAATGACTATTAGGCTGTTTTGACTATGTTGTACAGCCTGGGCTCTGCAGTGGCTCACCGTATTTGCTCATTTAAGCTTGTGATGTGAAGTGGATAAAAAAATGAAGTCCTTAAGCCCATTTTACTCTCACTGCCATGTGCAATAAACAGAACAGACCACATAGAGCTACAATCACTCTAGCAAACAAAGAAAAAACAATAAATCCATGTGTATTTGTTATATTTGTCACTTAGGAAGTGTAACTAGTAAAAGCAGGTGAAAACAACTTGTATTCTGGCTGCCATACAACAATGACTGACAGGGTATAAATTAATTGTACATATGTGATCTGTTCATATGATTATGGCATCTGAGTTAAATAATATACAGTGGAAGCTACATTATATCCCAAATATAAATGCCGACTGTACATAGCAATTAATGTAATCTTGATGAATCCTGCATAAATAACATAAATTGTTTCATTAGCTACTTTAAAATAATGAACTCTCTAGCCACTGACACAGTAAATTCATGTCTGCCATTCTTCACCCACATTTTAGCTAGACACACAAGTAACCATTAGTTTAAAATACCTCCCCCATAAACAAATATAAGGATTATTTAAAATCTACATTTTTAATGTCTAAAATGAAAATATGTCCAATATAAATGTAATAAAAAAAAAAACAAAAGCATAAAAACACTAGCAATACACATTTCCTAGGATTGGGCTATATGTCTGTTTCAGTCACTGTGAGGCTGTCGTGAGTATGCTTTGTAGTGTGATGCAGCCCAAAAGCAATTAGTAATTAACTAAGTGGAATTTTGTGGCCCAAGGTGCAACTGATTAAAAAACACCTGCTCCCCCCCCCATAGAAGTGGCAGGCACAGTTGGGGAAAGAGATTCCTACACTTGAGGCATGGAATGATGTGAAGAGAACAGATGAGCATGTAGCAGTTTGGGGCCTAAGTGCATCTGCATGCATTACGTAACAATGCTACAAGAAAGTCTGCAAGCCACATTTAAGGCCTTACATCAAGGTTTATATCTGTTTAACATTTGCAAGGGGTGGAAAATGGTGTATAGTACAGTATGACTAGGAGTATACCAAGCAGAAGACGATACACCAGGGAGCAGGGGAGGTAAGTGTATGACTGAGGAAGAGAAGGATGAGAAAGAGTATACTTTTTACAGGAAAAGACAACCTTTTTTGAGAAGGAAAGATGGGGAAAGGTGTTAAGATAAGGTAGGGAATGGAAAGTGGAGAGGTCTGGAAGTAGAGGCACACAAACAAATATAAAACATTGACAAGTTTGATGGGGAGGTGCTGACATACAGAAAGGTAACAGTAGAATTTAGACATGCTCATAAAGGAAGGACATTGTGATCAACAGAACTGGACAATAAACAGGAGGGGAGTGACATACAAGGATTGAGAACTAGGGTGGGTATAAACCTGCTTTCTCCACACTGCCTGGGCTAGACCTGCCACACTCCCCACTGGAGATCTCTGAGGTGGTAAAGGCAGTGCCAGGCAGTGATACGACTTTGTAAGCTGCACAAGGATGCTCTCTCGGTGGTCAGTGAGGGCTTCCAGTCACCAATCAACCAACTCCCCTACCACTTCTACCTACTTCCATCCAGCGTGTTTGAAACTGTACAGCCACCCCCCCCCCCCCGGGCAATGGCACCAAAGGGAACAATAGCAACTCCCCAAGAGTGGCCACCAGAGTCCGCAGGCAAGGCAACCTGACTGCCCCCTGCTATATCTGATGCGGAGGCAGGCCTGGAGCCAGGTGACATTCTTGTGGTAGAAGATGGGGCCCATTGAGGGAGGGTTAGTGACAAGGCCCACAACATATGACAGATGCTGTGGAAAATAGAAAAATAAATGGAGAGAAATAAAACCAGAAAGGCCAAATAACAAATGAAACCAAAGAACATCAACAAAGAAAGGGAGAAGGAGATACAACACAAACATTACTATTAGCACATAGATATAAAACAAACAAGCATTAAATATGCTACTATGCTACATCTGAAAGTCCTGCCTCCCTACATTATCTCATGACTCTCTGGTTGCATGTGCGGGCATGTATGGAGCATCATAGGTCCCACTACCTCGACAGTGCATGCCTGTGTATATGATGAAGTGGTGATATGGTGCACTCATGCTAAAAAAAAAGTTGTGGCCTCTGTACAGAGTACCATACTGATCCCTCCCACCTTTCCTGTTACTAGAATAGTCCAGATACAGATTTACTGTATCCATAACTGTATTGTAAGTTTCTGAGTTCCCCAGACCTTTCTGTGTTAGAGGGTAGCCTTCCAGCTTATCAGTGGGAGTGGTAAGCACTAAATAGCCTATCTACCAAAAGAGGAGTGGTTCTGTCTCTGAAACTGTACTTTATTGGGTGTTTGGGCAGTTTTTCTATCCCTTTCAACTTTCTGCTTTAAAAGCCCATGTTTGCGGCTGTTTGCATGCTGTGCAGTGGCACGAAGCTGGGGTTGACTATTACCCATGCCAAAAAGTCTGCTCTTCAAATTTTCCCTTAGATCTTGCTAGTTCTCTCCTCTCTTGCACTTTATTTAAACTTTTTCACCTAACACTTCATCAGGGTATTTGTAGCAATTATTGTAGCACACATAAGTGCTACCAGCACTAGATGTCCTATAAGGAAACAGCTCCAGTACTTAGTAATGATGACCCTCCCTCCTGATATATCTAAAGGTCATTTCCTTGTGTATTTTCCTATTAACCTGATGAAGTTGGGCATTCTGAGGCAGTGTAGCAACTGCCTCCTGTACACAGACAACCCTCTCCTCTTACCTCCCAACACTCAGACTTGAGAGAGATACACTTATATCTCCAAATTGGAAGCCATGCACTCTCTAGCCAAGACTGGAATAGTTGGTTAAGAGGAGAAGGTCAACATCTGCTCCACACCACATGGAACACATAGCCCTTCAGAACACCCACCATCACAGCTCTCACATAAAAACACAAACCACGCACCCACCTTCATGGAGGGTCTCAATAGAAATCTACCCAAACAGCAGAGACCACCAAGGCAGACACACACTCGACCATCCCAACACAGTACAAAACACAAGACACATAGCTCACCTACACAGTGTGCCCCTCAACCTAAGCCCCTAAGGCAAAACATCTTTCCCAAACAAGTACGACTCTGTCATTGCCCATATTGGTGTGAATGACCTGAGATGCACCTCTCTGGACTACATGAAAAGAGACATGATGGAGCTCTCGGATTATGTGGCCCAGGCAGGTATGACCTTAGATCTGAGCAGCATGCTACCATCGCCCAGAATGATATCACAGTACAAGCAGAAAATTATTGACTAACAATTTGCTAAGTTTCAGGTGTCATTCAAAGGGGATCCAGTATCTGTCTGCCTGGGATGACATGATTGACAGACATTGATGCTTTACCAGAGATGGCCTGCATCTGTCACCCCTGGAATTCCGCGTGCTGGAGAAAGCTCTTGCCACCCCATAGTGCCTTTTTTAGGTGGTGTTCCAAACACTAAACTACCACCATAACAGCTATAAATAACTGCAATCTGAGGGTCATGTTACTCAAAGCTAGAAGTCTAAATCTCAAAATGCAATCACTCAGAGCACTCCTCAAAATGGAGAACATCAACATTTGTGGTGTAACGGAGACCTGGTTTAAAGCAGCAGAAAGCACCCCTGCACTACCAAGCTATAACTCATTCCACACCTTTCGGCCCCAGAGCAAGGACTAAAGCTCCAAAGGTGGCGATGTCTCCATATTCATAAAGAATATACACACTGCCAGACTGGTAGCCCAGCATAACGCATCTGAGATACTTCAGGTACAACTAACATTGGGTAAGATGGGGATTCAGTTTGTTGTCTGCTATAGGTCCCCAACCATGTCCCAAGATGCTAACTCCATGTTCCTAAGCACCCTGGAATCAATTAGGGTCCAACCAAACACTCTCATAAAAGGTGACTTCAACTATCCCTCCATCAACTGGGAAAGCTACTCATGCACCAGTACACTGGCCCAAAACTTCCTGGAATTCATCAATTCCAATGCCACAGACTCATTCTTACTCCCATTAGAGGAAGCAACATCCTTGTCCTGGTTATTACTAACATGGGCAACCATTGCTCTACACCAATACTTAACTCCTCCCTGGTTAGATCCGACCACAAACTAATCACCATGGAAATCCTCATCTTGCCCACACCCCCTGCAAAAGTAACAACCATGAAAAACTTCTCCAAAGCTGACTTTGGGCTCCTAAAAACAGAGGTGGCTAACTTCACAGCACCTATGCCTATGGAAAATAGTTGCATGACTGCTGAATCATACGCTAATGCACTGTATGAACACATACACAAATGCATGGAACTAGCCATACCCAACAGAACCAAGACATGCTCCTACAAAAGAAGAAAGCCAATCTGGTGGTCCCCTGCCATTAATAAACTCTACAACAGAAGGAAGAAACTGTTGCAGAAAAAGGTGAAGTCCCAAGACTGGAAAAACTCTCTTATTAGCCTCAACAAAAAGTTGAGATCCATCATCAAAACCTCTAATGCCAGCTATGAAGGCAGAATTGCAGCAGAAACTAAAAACAACCACAAAGTCTTCTATAGTTATATCAAGAATCTCCATGGTAATACCGAGATTTGCTCTGAGCTACTGCACAAGGGTACATCCTATACTGAGCCAACATATATTGCCAACATACTGGCTGACCCTCTTATCAGCATATCCTTTAGTGAGGATGATATTGCTACCAACAAACTCTATAAACATAAACATCTCTTATGGCAGCGTTATCACTTTGAAGCTGCTGTTTTCCATAAAGTGATACCTAGAGGGCTTAGGGTGCTTAAAATGCCCTCCTATGGTGACAGTTACTCAGAGCTTCTGAAAAAGTGGCAGGTGCTGAATCTACGATTAAGCATTGACTATATGCTACTGATTAATGACTTTTTTCTACCCGAAGAAGAGGCTCTAGCAAGTGAGATCAACAATCTCACAATTCAGCTGATGGACACGTACAAAGGTTAAGTCTACACCCAACTCATGGATGATTTATTACTCAATGTTTCTATGAGAGAAAACTTGAAAAAGAAAAAACAAAAAAACTTCGAAGGGACTTTGCCAATTTTCGAGCTGGGAATGTCTTTTCCTGGCCCAGGACAGCTCAGCCAATGGGCTTGCTTGTTAGCTCAATGGAGGTAGGACAACGGACTGATGCAAGGAGCCATGTTAATGGAGGTAGCATGCAAGTAGGAGCACAGCGCTCGTTTAGTGATGCTGTCAACGATACCAGTAATGCTCCCCACAACTGTAACACAGAGCAATCTCAGTAAGGCACCAAAATTGATGCAACAGCTTTCCTCTAGTGCAGGCAATGATATACAGCATTCCAGTGGGAAAGTAACTAACAATTTAAATTTGAACATGAATTATAGCTCAGATAAAGCACAGCCTGTGGAAACAACGCTGAGCCAATGCAACTTGGAAGTTGGATTATCTATGCCATTTGATTCAAAAGGACAAGACTCACTTCATGAGTCGATAGAACTATTGGAGCATAGAGAATGAGTCTCCTTGCCTCTGGACAATCAGGTTGATATAAGTAATGTAAATACTTGTGATACAATGAATACTACTGATAATGTTGGTTTGTGTATTAACTTAAATGCCTATGTACAGAGCAAGTCTGTAGAACACTGTAACACCTCTTTGGTGTCTAATAATGTACAGGGTGGCAACATGGGCTTGACAAGCATAGAACCTGCTGTTAGACCAAAGGTATTAACAATAGTTAACAATGGCAATATAAATGAACAGGGTATAGATGGTTCCCATCACTCAGTGTTTTTTTTGGACAAGCCCCTACCTATAAGGCAGGACATATGGGTGGGGAGATCTCGGAGTCACAGGAGACGAGGGAGGGTACAATCCAACCCCTCAGTTTACAACAAGGGTCCAAACACACACAATCACAAGTGAATAATTTGATTTTTAACTTGTCTTCTGTGGATTTAACTGTAGAGCAACTATCTGTTTTAAATAAATGTTTATCATTTGTTCCAGCTAACAAGACAAATTTAGTTGATACAATTCTAGAATTAAATATGTTTGCCAGGAACATAATGCTTAAAACCATTTTTGTGAATGGGGATGTAAATACTGCAAATATATGTACATTAAAAAAACCTAGTTGTTTTATACCCAACAATTCTCCTGCTATGGAGGCGTTCATAAAGATGTGTGAGGACGACTTAAGAAAATCAGTCAATGAGAGGTCCAAGAACTGTTTTTACAATCTTACTATGAAGGAAAGTGAGGCATTAGGTACATTAACCAGGGCTGAACATTTGGTCATTAGGCCTGCTGACAAGGGTGGTGGGATAGTTGTCTTTGACACTATGGATTATTTTGAGAAAATGCATAAGATGTTATATGATGACAAAGTGTATGCTGTACTACAGAAATTTCAGGTGAATGGTATTATAGACAGGTTGAATTTCTATACATATGATTTATTGATGACTGATCAAATTGACTGTTCACTGTATATGTATTTTTCCATAGAGCATTCCACTATACCAGTCATTTGTGGCCTACCCAAGGTTCATAAAGATCCCTTGAATCCCCCACTTCAACCTATTGTATCAGGCGGAGGATGGCTCACTGAGCCTATGTCTATATATGTGGAGAAACAGCTTAGACATGTATTGAACACTGTAGAGACTGTACTGAGAGATAGCAAACAGTTCTTGGAGCAATTGTATGCCTGGGCCAGTCATAGGCACAATACTGATATCAGCAATGTATTCTTTGTAACTCTAGATGTCAACTCTTTATTCACAGTGATCCCCAATGATGAGGGCATTGAAAATGTAAGGCACTTCTTAACTAATGAAAGTAACTTTTCCAACACCAAGGTCAATATGATCTGTGCCCTACTGGACTTGATCTTGGAAAACAATATATTTTTGTTTGAAAAAGAGTTTTTCCTCCAGAAAGTGGGGGTCGCTATGGGTACAGCATGTGTGAATACATATGCTAATATTGTGATGGCCCAATGAGAGAAAAAGATTTTTTTTGCTGTGACATGTTTAAGCAACATGTCACTTTTTATAAACGTTTTGTCGAGGATATCTTTTTTACATGGCATGGTAATGAGATACAGCTAGAAAGTTTTGTGAATTTTCTAGGGAGTACCACCTCATATCTCTCTTTTTCTCTATAGTACTGTCAGACTAAGATTGATTTCTTGTACATTAATGTGAACAAAAACATGTCTGGCAGCATTTCAACTAGGTTACATAGAAAAAGCCGTAGGAAGAATAATATTCTTCATCGTTCTAGCATGCACCCTAGACACATAACTAGGAATATAGTTAAAAATCAAGTATTGTGCTGTAAGAGACTATATACTGATGGGGGAGACCTTGTAGATGCATTAGATGGTTTGCGTAAAGATCTTATGAATAGGGGCTACAAAGCCTATGAGATTGATAAGTCCAAGGAAGAAGTGAGCTCTTTTGATAACAATATGACCAAACCCAATTTTTCTGAAGAACTCCCTGCAAATGTACATGATGAAGGAAGAAAATGTGCTAAGGTGGTGAACAGGCTGTGCTTAACTTTTTCCCGTGATGTTAACAGGACCTGTGAGATAGTTAAAAAGAACTGGCCTATTTTACTCACAGACCCTCATATTAGTAAAGTTGTAGGGTCTACTCCTAGCTTCAGTTTTAAAAATAGTAAGAATTTAAAGCAATGACTATGTTACAAGCACAACAGATCAAGTGAAAGGTTTATTTCACAGCGTAAAGGAACATATGCATGTAGGGCTTGCAAAATCTGCTGTAACATATGGTCAACCTGCATGGTTATGCATCCGATACACTTGAAACCACTAGAATGTTCTTTCTGTGCAGACTGTTGCACTAAGAACATAGTTTATATAGCCATGTGTAATTCATGCAGTGAATTTTATATAGGCAAAACGAATTGTATGTTGAAGAAGAGGGTCATGGAACATCTTCAGATGACATACGTAATAATAAATCTACAAATGCACTGGCTAAACATGTATCAGATTATGGTACACAGCACAACTTTAAATTCTTGGTTTTACAGACAATTAATGAGAGCTTAAGAGAAGGAGATTTATGTAATGAAACTGAATATATAGAGCTGAAATGGATTGTTGATTTCAAGGCTTATGTTTCCCCTGGCCTGAACAGTGCTGTCTCTTTAAAACCTCTTTTAAGAAAAAGAGGTTTGCCACATTAATTTTCATTATGTGTTTTTATTGGTTGCCACTTGTATTTAAACTGTATGTTTGTAGAAGTTTTTATTAAGGTCTGAAGAAGAGGGTCACCTTGAAAGTGCTTACCTAAATTATTTATTTCTTTTATTTTATTGGTAATAAAAGAGAGTTTTTTATTCTCCAGCCACCAAGCGTTTTTATTTTTTACCTCCTGTACTGAGCCAACAGATTTGCCAACATACTGACTGACAGATTCAGTGCCAAATTTACCCCTCCCCCCCAAAGAATCATTTATGATACCAGAAGAATGCCAGGCACCCAGCATTACTGCAGCACTGGTTAAAGCTGCATGGTTCAAAGCCAAAAGTACAGCTTCCATGGGACCCAACAACATCCCTGGCTGTGTTCTACATGAACTACAAACTGAACTGGCAACACATCTCTGTGCCCTGTTCACACACAGCCTCACCTCTGGCTTTGTCCCTACTAAATGGTGCGCTGCTACATTCATCCATCTCCATAAATGGGGAGTGACTACAGACCCTGGGAATTATCGTTCCATTAGTGTGACGAGTCTGATATGTAAGGTTATGGAGCGCACCATCATGGACCTAATTAACAAAGATATAGAAAATCTCAAAATTCCAGATCCCATGCAGTTTGATTTTGTTAAAGTA
Source organism: Protopterus annectens (assembly GCF_019279795.1). NCBI lineage: Eukaryota > Metazoa > Chordata > Ceratodontiformes > Protopteridae > Protopterus > Protopterus annectens. The sequence continues at coordinate 143,474,120 of NC_056751.1, forward strand.
GATCATGCCTGCTCAACCTGGTTGACTTCTTTGAGGCAGTCACCAGAGCTGTGGATGAGGGTAAGGCAGTTTACACAGCCTACCTCAATCTGGCCAAAGCCTTTGATACCATACTTCACTTGAGAATTATTGATAAACTCACCAAACTAGACATCAACCCCTATATCATTAGGTGGGTTGTAAATTGGGTCACAGATAGAACCCACAGTGTGAAAGTAGCAGACTCTAAGTCACGAGTGGAGTCCCACAGGGATTGATCCTGGGTCCTCTCCTGTTTGGCATCTACTTCTCAGAAGTCCAGGCCAACATGGAGGGACTCTGGCTGACTAAGTTCACAGATGACTGCAAGCTGGGAGCCATTATTAACTCCCCAAGCGATGCAAGCATCCTACAGAAAGGCCTCACTGAGACAAATGACTGGTGTTGTAACCATGGCCTTAAGCTTAATGCCAAAAAATGTGTCGTTGTCCCCTTTGGGAAAAACTCAATTCCCACAAATTACCACATGAATGGGAGCCCACTGAACATTGAAGGCATTATAAAAGATCTGGGAACACAGGTTGACAGCAACCTCTCCATCAACCACCACATTGCCACTGTAGTCAGAAAGTCCTTCTATGTGGCACATCTCATTACCAAGGGTTTTGCATCCAGGAAGAAAGAGGTTATCATCTCTCTCTACTCTTCCCTCATTAGACCAGTCATTGAGTATAATGCCCATTTGGTATGTACCTCACTAGACCGGCAACAGCCAGAGAGGCCACAAAAGTACCTCACAAAGAGCATCCTAGGCCTTAAACACTTGTCCTACATGAACAGACTCAAAAAACTCTAGCTATTCTCTGTCATATCATCTACTAAGAGGCAATCTCATCTTGACTTACAAGCCATGTCTGACCCAGCTCTGTTAGAAATGCTACATCTAAAGAAATCCCAATCCCTCCATACCACAGAGACCTCAACCTCATTACCACAATCAAGAGAACATGCTGGAGGGACAGGTTCATAACCCAGAGACTGCCCATGCTCTAGAACAAACTCCCCATACACATCAAGCAGAGCACCTCACTGGCCCTCTTCCAGAAAAATCTTAATGAGTGGATGGAAAGTAAGAAAGTCCACCCCTGGGATCACTTCAGTGCCTCTACTTGATAGAGGCACTGGTAACTAACATTGCAATGCCAGAGCACATCTATGGACTAGGCTTGTAAAGGCTCCAGGGCCATTAGCCTTGTACATACCATATGAACCTATGAACAAAAACTTCAACCTTTACAAAGTCCAGTTCAACAAGGCTAATGTCAACTCCATCCAAAAATAAATCAGTAAAACAGTGAAAAAAAGGCTTTAGTCAAAGACAAAATTTGCATCAGGACAGGTAACAATAATAATCTTTCTACAACATTATTCAAAAAATGAAGGGAAAGGAGCAAGAATGTTATGTGATAAAACAAAATGGTATAATTTTCGGATAGGTGACAGATCTAGCTAACAATGTACCACAGAACTGTGGAGCAAATTTCAGCACACTCCTCTCCTTGCAGGATGATTCTACATGAAATTACATCTGAAATGGTAATGTCTGCCCTCAATGAGGTCAGACACCCCAGCTACTTAGGTTAGGATGAGATAGCAACAGTTCTCCCTCACCAACAGGGACCAGAAAAGTAAAGCTCTTTGAAAAAAGGAACACTAGCATTTGTTAGAGAAATTACATAAATTAATAATTGGGCAATCTTTTAAGTTGCTATTAAAAACTAGATAAGAACAGTATCCACCAGTCATTTAGTTAAGAAAAGGTGATGGATGTACGGCTACATACAATCTGACAGACATTCAGCATATCTTTGATTACGGTGAGTAGTAAGGCTGCCACCAGCAAACAGTACAGTGGCTGAGGAAAGACACAATCATCATTGATCATTTCCAGAATTAAGAGATCATATTTTCCTACTTTAAGAATAAACTGATCCTACTTGTTTACATCCAGAATAAACACTGCTGCTCTGAAGGAACAGGAAATGAATGTTACTAGGAGATAAAAGGAAACAAAAAAGAAGATAGCAGAACAAACATAAAATGCTGGTTTCTGATCAACTTACAATCCTGGCAAGGCATTGCCCTGAGCCTTCTACTGTAACTAGCATGTTAGTGATTCTTAAAGAAGGCTTGTATGCTTTCTTGTGCAGTTTCTGCAAAAGAGAAACAACACAACATTTCATAAGAGGATCCAATTTGTACACCTGATTCTAAAAGTAGTGATGTTGACACTGCTGTGATCAATGGAGAAATAGTAAATGAGTGGAATATTCCTGAAAAGACAGATATGCCCTCAGACCTGTCCTGTTTGAATCACCCCTTATTGCTGAACAGAATAGTCCACACATTATTAAACTAGGTGCAAATGTATGGCATTTTGCATTACCAAAAATACAGATAAACACAGCACTGTAATGTGTGTGTGGTAGTGCTATATTGAAAGAATACACCAAGTATGCAGATATTTATTGCCAGTGGGTATTACACCTTTTACTTTATATGTATTTAATTAACATTTTGTTTACCAGGAAAGTCTGACTGGGACAGAGCCCATTTTCAGTGGAGGCCCAGGGAGAAACTCTCCAGATGCATGTCTTTGGAATGTGGGAGGAAACCGGAGCACTCAGAGGAAACCCACATGAATGCAGGAATGAATGCAGACTCCACACATTAGGTACCTCAGCTGTAAATGGAACCAGAGATCACTTTTTATGGAAGCTAGATGTGTTGTCTGTTTGTGGGTAATATTTTTTTGTCAATTTTTTATTCTGAATGTGTTAGTACTCTCTCTCTCTCTCTCTTTCTCTCTCTTCCTGCATATATAATGAAAAATTCTGAAAAAGTGTACAAAATGAATGAAGACTTTGCTGGCAATAGTTTATTAACAAAATATAGGTGTGTTTGTCTTGCATATTTTGTGCTTGTAGAGTTTAAGTACTATACAAATACATAAAAATATTTCAAGCACTGGCATTAATGCCCTTCTAGCCTGCCAATATACCAAAACAGTTGTTCCCATAATAAGTATCCAGGCTGATCTTAAAAAATATCTAAACTAGTGCTTGCTTTAATATAATTTGGTAGTCTGTTCCATGCATCTGCTTCTCTCTCAGAGAATCAATTAATACACTTCTCATTCCTATAGAATCTTGTACATAGGTTGTCTAATGAGTCTCTACTACTTTTTGATAACCCCAAACATTCCCAGAGGTAGTTGTTTCTAAATACCCAATACACTTGAATAAGATCTCCTCTTAAATATCTATAAGAGCTACTGTACAAGTTCAGATATTTTAGTCTTTCATAATAACATAAATTTTCAAATCCATGGATGACCTTGGTATATTTCTACTGTACTCTTTCCAGTTTACTCATACTTGTTTTCTTAAAAGGTTTCCATATTGTTATTCTATACTCAAGTTTGGGTCTAATGTAATTAACGAACAATGACTTCATCATTTTTGATTTCCTAGACTTTATAAATATTTTTATACCACCTATAGTTCTATAACTATCATTAAACAATTGGTTGATATGATTAGGAAAAATTCATAGTTGGATCTACCCATATATCCAGGTCCTTAGATGAATTGACAGTTTCAATCACTGTGTGCTGTATTAAATATTCATCTTGCAATTTATGTCTTCCAAATCTCATATGCTTAGTTTTTATGTATTTATCAACATATTATTTTCCTGTGCCCGAATGGTCAATTTAGTCAAGTTATTTGGCAGACATTCCCTATCTGTAATGTATGTAATCAGTTCACCCAATTTCAAGTTATTTGCATACAGACTGTAGAACATCTCCAATGAAAAAGATGGGTCTGAAAGATACAATCTAAACAAGTAAGGGCCTAGGACAGAGCCTTGTGGGACACCCTGACTGTAACCAAGAATTCTGCCTGTCCAATTGCTGTATGATACTTGCCATGTCATATTTGTAGGCCATGCAGCTATCTGTCCTACCAAGAGTAAATCAATACCTAACTGTTGTAATTTATTGATCAGTGTTTTGTGTATGACCCTGTCAAATGCTGAAGTGAAATCTATATAAATTACATCACAGCACAACTTTTCATTTATAGCTGTTATTATATTGTTATAGAATATCATGTTATAGGTGGCAATAGATGTATTTTCATGTATGCATGCTGATATATGGTTTCAAGTCCCACCCTTTCCAGTTCTGACTATAACTTACCCAATACTACCTTCTCCATTATCTTTCCACAATGCAAAATTAGGATTAAGGCTCTATATGTCTCTGGGTTTGTCTTTTCCCTTAAAGACATGTCTCCAATCTTCAGGAATCTCCCCATATTCATATGACCTAGTAAATAATAGATATAATGGTGCTATAAGTTCTTACTGAAGTGTTCTCAGGTCATTATTACTTATTCTGTCTCCTCACAGTGCTTTGTTTGGATCCAGTTTGCATAGCTCTTTTTCAATATAATCTAATTTGATTTCAGTATCTGAGGTTATCTGAATATCACTAGAACATCTCATTACCGCCTTTGTAAAGCCAAACTGTTTTGCATAAGATTTTGTAAATATATCTATAATGTGTTGTTTCTGAGAATAAATTTTATAATCTCCACACAGTATATCAATTTGTGTGTCTTTACTCCTTCCACATCATATGTATCTATAAAATGGCTTCCTATTATGCTCAATATCTTTATAAAAATGTTTCTGCAAATTGTTCTTGATCTTGTCTCATACTATGGTTAATTTGTTTATCCTGCTTGTTTATTTAATTTTTCAAAACTGTAGCTCAACTTCTTTTCCATTTCTTACATTTTTGTCTCTCACCTTAATCAGGTATCTTGTTCTTATGGAAATACACCCCCCCAATGTTGTATGCATAGATCCTGATGTTATTTATTTATTTTTTTTGCACTCAAAGAATTTCTCTTTCAAAACTTTCCACATTCCTTCTACAGCTTTTCCACTGAATGCATCATTCCAATTAGTTTTACATAGTGACTGTTTTGGTTTCATATAATCTGTAATTAATCTTCTATGCATTGCTTTAGATTTCATTTTGGCAGTATTATCTAGCAACAAATGAACCTTTATAACCCCATGAACATTGTACATCAATGGTGGTAAAACGACATAAAGTAACACCAATTTCTTTAGGAACATAAAGAATTTCTAGTATGTTCCTTTCCCTGGTAGTTTCTTTTACAATATGAAGCAATTGTTGTTCTTGAACATACATTGTGAATAATTTTCTTATTAATGTTGTTGAATCAATATTATTCCAGTCTGTTTTGGGTAAATTTAAGTCCTTAGCCACTATTAATTTTCCCTCCAGTGTTTCATGCAAGAAATGTATGAATTCCTCTAGGTCATTAGCACTTGAATTTGGTAGCCTATACACTCCAACAGTTGTTAGATGTTTCAAGGTTATGTTTATTGACAAAGTTACACAATGTATAGTATTTGCGTTAGCACTGAACATGTAATTATCACAGGTCTATCATAGTACCACCACCTGATTGTTACAGTAAAATATTTGTACCCTGACAGAACTGGTTTCCAGTCATTGTTCTTTAACCATGTATCACAAACAATAACAACATCAACCTTGTGGGAAAGTAGCTAATTTTCAAATAAAAAAAAATATTATTATTAATTCTCGTAGCATTAACAACCATCAGAGAGTCATCAAATGCTCATATCTGTAAATTGTTAAATTTTTCGACCTGGCAAAAATCCTGACTTGTGCTCATTAAACATTGCAAAATATATGCTGCAAAAATTCTCTTCCCCGATCTTGAAAAATGCACACCACCCTGTCTATACAAGTGTGCCCAAAATTAAGCTCAGATGCCCTACTCATTTCCATTTTTTAAAATGGGACTTTTTCATGTAGGTATTTACCTAAACAATCTTTTCATTCATGGTGACCTGACTCTCCTTTCTATATGTGATTTGTGAAAAATATGTCCTAACACCAGTACAAGCTATACTATCTAAGAGGGCTGTAAGTTCCCTACTAACAGTCAAAGAGTACTTGTGGATGAGATGATATAGTGGGATTGTGTTCATACCATTTATGATTTGTATGACCTGCTGATTTACTATCACTGTTTTATGGTAATGTTTATCAACAGCTATAATGATAAAATAATGAAGAAGCCACCACAAATAAATCCTTTTCCAATCTGCAAAGTGTTTATAGATGATAAAAATGAACACACACAAAAAAAAAAAAAAACAAGAGATTGGCACTTTCAGCCATAGCCTTCTTCAGATCTCAATATTCTGCAGCCAATCACATTGTTTAAATAGGAATTAAGACCAATCAAAAGGTTCAATTACTACCCTTCCATTAAAGAAACCAACAGGAGAAAATCATATATTTGAACAAATGGAAGAGCAATCTAATGCAAGGGAACCGATCGCTGTGTTCCCTATATAGTGTAATGTCCAAAATCCTGCACTAGACTAAACCACAAAAACCAGGAGCATTAAAATCACATACTAGTCTCTATAATGTGGAAAAAAATAAATCCAGACCAGCAAACTTAATATCATACAAATTGTCAACAAACTACTAATGGTGCCTGATAAATATCACCACCTAGCTGCCTTGAGGTGTTAGCCAATCAGCTAGCTAAAAGTAAGAACTTAACCTATGGGTGTAAACCCTGCATGTTCAGGTTTCCATAAAAAACTTTTTCATTTAATCAAGAATTAGTGGAACTAGTCACTGATCGCTCTGTGCAGCAATATTTGTATCTTTATTTTTTTTTCATTGTTGTTTAAGTTATACACAATTTATCCTTTGATTGTTCACTTTGAAAAGATGTCACATAGGCAGCTAGGTATTTGCTGCTTATATCTCATCCATGATAGAATTGTTATGGGTGATTTTGAAATTTGGAACGTTTGAGGTTAACTTTACATGTAGGCTGTTTCAAACAGAGACAACTAAAATTGTTGATTAAATGAAAAAAAAAATTATGGAACCTGAACGTGCTGGGTTTACACTCATTGGTTAAGTTCTTACTTTTAGCTAGCTGATTGGCTAACACCTCAAGGCAGCTAGGTGATGATATTTGTCAGGCACCCTTAGTAGTTTGTTGACATGATGATATTACGTTTGCTGGTCTGGGTTTATTTTTGCCACATTATTGAGATCAGTATATGATTTTAATGCTCCTGGTTTTTGTGGTTTAGTCTAGTGCAGGGTTTTTGAAATTACACTATGTAGGGAACCCAGCGATTGGTTCCCTTGCATTAGATTGCTCTTCCATTTGTTCAAATATATGATTTTCTCCTATTGGTTTCTTTTATCGAAGGGTAGTGATTGAACCTTTTGATTGTCCCTAATTCCTATTTAAACAATATGATTGGCTGCAAAATGTTGAGATCTGAAGAAGGCTATGGCCGAAAGTGTTAATCTCTTGTTTGTTTTTTTGTGTTCATTTTTATCATCAATAAACATTTTGCAGCTTGGAAAAGGATTTATCCATGGTGGCTTCTTCATTATTTTATTGTTACTGTTGGATTTACTGAACAAAGAGCCTTTAGCAGTGTCAAAATCCAGTTATTGCTGAAGACACAGAGGCAAAATTCTTTATCTTGTCATGTAGACTGAGTGCCATGAACCCATCAAAGGACTTGGACACTGGTCCTATGGGAGAAATAAGGGAAGCAGGACTCAGAAATTAGTGGCATTCTTTCCAGTCTTTTGCTTTATGTTCACCAAACAGATGACCACAGGTAATTTATAATCTGTGAAATGCAGAGCTCACCACCTCCTCAACCATGGCATGACAGTGTTGTTAAGCAACCTAAGTAGAGATTTTATTCTACTAAGTCTAAAAGGTTGACATGACTTGGGAATTTGGTTAAACTAGTCAAACAGCCAGAATATTCTCAATTTTGCTTAAATTACATTCAGGTGACTAAGATTTGCTACTTTTGAGTTTCATGAGAATGCTTGCACATATAGTTAAAAGAAAATAACTTCCTTACATGACATCCATGGTATAGAGACCTTTCTGCAGGGAATGAAGATTCATCCCCAGGGTGTCTGCAGACCATAAAGAAATGTTAGAACTGCCATCCAATTTAGTGATGCTAGCTATGGGTACCTGTGAGCTTAGATGAGTAAATTTTGCTAGCCCCAGTGGAATAGTGGCAGAATTATATCACTTGCTCCAATAACAGACATTGGAGGTTCTGTTAAAGCTTATACATTTTCATATGGACTGTGAATGCTCTATGACTGCTTTAAATTGGATGTAAGCCTAAACCACAATTCAAAAAAAATCAGAGAACAAAATGCGGTGTTCAATCATGGCTAAGTCATATTTCTCCAGTATCTACTTTAGAAAATATAATTATTGTGTGGGTTGATAGACTGAAGGATTTTGTGGGGTCTTTAAAACTTCAAAAATACCTAAGTTTAATGCCAGACAGACAGACAGACCTGGAAAATGTGAGGCCATGTATATAATGAGCTGAAATGCATTATCCTTGAATACCCCTTTGTAATTCCTAGTGTATATGTAAAGAGAAATTCTGATCAGACCACATGAGAATACTGTTTCAAAACCTTTATAACTGTGATTTCCCTGATAACATGACTCAGGCACTACATTCACTATATTTGCAGGCATACTGGTATTAGTCAAGGTTGTCCACTGTCATCTTTGTTATCTGGCTTTGCCATCAAATAATTAGCAATAAACATTTGATCTTATTTCATTACCTTAAGGCCAGATGTATTATAAAATAAAAGTTCATTCTTATAAGACACATTTTATCTGAATTTCCTTAATTCTACCAGCACTTAGCTAACCAACTGTAAGACAAAATCAGCAGCTACATCAATAGGTAATCAAATAGCAGTTAACACAATGGTCAAAGTTCATACCTTACAGCCACAAAGTACAGGTTTGATTCTCATCTTGGGAAGCAGGGTTAGGCTAAAAAAGGCCCCATGGGGTTCTTAATGCAGTACTCATCTGTGGACAGCAGCCTAATTCTTTATAGGTTAGACTTTAGCCTTATCTTTGGAAAAGACAGCTTCTCCAGATTTGCTCTGGTAAACTAAAATCTACACTAATCTGTATCAGAAACAGCAACATATGACTGCAACCATTTCAGGAAAATGGGCCAAACAATCTCTGCTGTGCTCTAGTCTCACACTTGAGCATATACAGCAACAACCACATAATGGCAAGGAAAATTTTTAACAGCTTTAAAATATGTTAGTCCATCAGGAGTACACTTAGCTTCTAGCTGCTGTCTGTGTGGCAGTACTAAATGTTTCATAGTTTTCAAAGCAGTAAACCATTTTGTGCAGCTTTACTTCTTTTCTTTATCTGGTGGTACATTGGAGCAAGTGAACTTCCATGCACTACAAATAATCATGATTGAGTTTGTTCAATCATAACTGACTAGTCATGTGTTCTTGATAGAGAGGCCAAGATTCACCACTTGATCTCTGATTCACATCAATCTAAATACAAATTTGTTGACATATATTTATTTTTAGTTTTAGTCATACATTGTTGACCAGGTTGTTCACAGTAGGCCAATGACCTCTTTTTGGGGTGACCCAAGATTGTATTCATACTTACCAGGGGAAATTTTGCCATGGCACTGTGGAACTTCACCTACTAGTCATTGTTGCAAGTGGGGCCCATTTTGCAGGAAGACTTCCTGTTTCAATTCAAGGCATAGAGGTGGCCTGGAGAAACAGGAAGGAAGGGAGAGATAAGGAGTTGATGGAGTGGTGAGAAAAATGGAGAAGAAAGCAAATATCAAGGCTGGAGAATATGTGCAGGATTCTGAGGGGATGTTTCAAAAAATCTGTTTGATGGAGATGAGTCAGCAAATGACGGATGTATAATTACAACCCTCTAGTCGGGATGCTTGCAAGATGATTTATTTAAAGAAATGGTGGTGCAGAGTGAGCCAGAAAATTATTATGTTGTTTTCCAGGGGGACATTATGGAGAAAATACAAAAGGAGGATGCAGAGACAATCTTGAAGAATAGTGGTAAAATGAAAAAGAAAACATAAGGCAAAAGAAGAGTAGCAGAAAAGAAAGCAGAAGAAAATGAAAAACAGAAGTACATGGTAAGGATTCAAAGTAAAAAAAGAGGAAGAAATAGACAGGTATGAAATGTGGGACAATTAATAGTTCCTTTGGTTGTAAAAGCACCTCAGGTAAAAGCATTTATTCTCATTAACAACAAGACATTTTGTGACATTATACTTGAGACTGTTTTTTTTCCAATGGAAAATTTTCTTGGAGAATATGAAAAAAGAAAGACTGTAACACATGGAATCTTTATATGATAAAAGCATCTAATGGGGAAACAAAAAAGAAAATCCATGCACAATTTTGAAAAGAAGTAGAAATAGAGACTTTGAAAGAATATTTGAAAATTTTATGTGAAGAAGTATTGGACATTGCTAACTTTTATGACAAAAGGGGCTTATTTCTGTTAAAAATAGAAAAAGAAAACATATACATATGTTAAGCTTGATAAATATGGAGGAAAACAAGGGTGTCATAAAATACTGGGGACAACCCAAAACAATTTTTTATGTGGAAAAGAAGGACATTTGATAAGTTACTGTGAGAAGATACAATGTTATATTTGTGGGGAAATGGGGCATGATGCAAAAAATGCTAATGTTAATGTTATAATTGAAATAAAATTGGACATTTATGGCTGGATTGTAAAAAATGAAATTAAATGTAAGGAAAAGAAAAAGGAAGAGAAGAAAATGTACAAAGAGAAGACATTTTAGAAGTAGTAGAAATAAATAAAAAAATAACAAAGAGGGTGTAGAAGGAGGTTCTGAAATAAATGATGAAGAAGACATAAATTAGGAGGTAGTAAATAATCTATTGGCTAAAGGGTAACAGGCAGAAAAAGAAAATTTAAAGTGATAAGCAGAAAAGAAAAAAGAAAGGAAATACTTGAAAAAATATATACAGCTAATGATTGGGGTTGGTATAATACTTAAGGTGTTTGACAGACGCAAGGAAAAGTGTCTGATTTGCCAGGAAAACTGGCTACGCTTAGAATGGCATATTAAGAAAGTTAGCCTAGTAGTTAGCTATAAACTTATGAAACCATGAATCTAAGGAAAAGGAAAAATTAAAATGTTACAGTGCTTTCTGTAAATGTGAATAATATAATTTAAGGATTCCCTGCAGACTGCTCTGTCAGAGATACTAGGTGAGCAAACTGGTATAACTAAGGAGATGATCTTTTTGAGCTATGATACAGAATTGGAATTGTCTAGACATAGTAAGGTCTTGCTGAGTCTAATAATGGTGGCTGTCAAAAAAACAATTACTAGAAAATGGAAATCAAAGTCTAAACCAACTTTACCAGTAGTAGTGAATATTGTAGCAGAGATAAAGCAACTGGAATTGGGATCTTTAGAAAGGGAAGTAGAAAACTACATAGGAAAAATGGGAATTGTGGGAACATTATATGCAGAGAAGGAGAAACAAGGTTTAAAAAAAGACAGGATTTGAATGAGCTATTTAATACTTAATTGACAATGACTGGATATATTATAAATGATGCATAATGTTTGCAATTATAGTTGTCTCTGCTGGGTTTGTGATGCGTAATGTTTGCAAATACAATTGTGTTAATGTAGTTTGCTTTTCTTTTATACAAATGTAACAGTGCCAATGTCATAATGTGATAATTTAATAAAGACTTTTTTTGTTTGTTTAAAAAAGAGTATAGTAAGAAGAATAGGGATTTTGGTGTAATACATGTAATGTATATGTCATTATATTTGAAGACACAAGATTTTTAACAAAAGAAGAAAGATTATCAGCAGAGAAACTATGGGGGGGTAATGTGGAATATGGGAAATGAGAGATGTTCTGGAATAGCCATATTCTGTTGAAATACAGTAAAGATATTAGATGAAACTTTAACAAAAATGCGAAGATTAAACATTGTAGATTTAAAATGGAAAGAACAAGTATATTATATGCTTATACAAAGTGTAAAGAAAAGGGAATGTTATTTTATCAGCTTTTAGACTATGTAGTGATAAATATGAATATTATAATAACAGGAAACTTTAACTTTGATTTAACAGGCAAAAGTAAAAAGAAAGGAAAAGATATAAGAAAAATGTTAGAAGTTATAAGATGTGGCAAGTATAAGAAAATGTTAGAAGTTATAAGATGTGGTAAATTAAAACTTTGGGACAAAAATTCATGGACTTACAAAAGGGGTATGTATATAATTGAAATGCATTATTTTATAGTATCAGAAAGTTTAGGTATAGACGAAGGAGAGGTAGTTGAAACAGGATTTTCTGATTATCTTGCAATGTGGCTTGATGTAATAAAAAACAAGGAATATATAAAAATGGGCAAATAAATACAAAGGATAAATGAGAAAGCATGGAACGGTTATGGAAAGATCATATTACTATGAGATCATTTTATAAAACTGGTTTGAGTGGTGGATAACATTTAAGGAAAATGTAAAAATGTTTTTTACAGTGGCAATATGATGTGAGAAAAGAAGAGAAAGACAAAACATAAAAGAACATATAATGATGCATTGTAAGATTTAGAACATAATGACAAAGAAAAAGAATTATATGAAAGAAATCAGGAAAAAGTACATGGATTATTATATAAGTAAATATATTTTTACAAAGAAAAAGAAAAAACATTATGAGTTACTTAAGCATATTAGTAAAAGAAGATGGTAGGGTAATGAGAGAAATAAAAAAATAAAAGGAGAAATAGAAATAACTCAAAGAATTATAAATAATGTAATACAATATGTGCAAGAAATGTTTAAAGTAAAAAGAAGGTCATGAAAAACATGGAACATAAAATGGTTAACAGAAAAAGAGAATAAATACCTGGAAAAGAAGATTTATTCGAAATGAGCTAGATAAAGTATTAGGACAAATAAATATAGATTTTGGCTACAGGACCAGATGGAATAGGATATGAGATGTATAAAAATTTAGGGGATTTGCAAAAAAAAATTTTTTAAAGATTTTAAATGAATGGTTAAATGAAGGCTCTCTATATAAATAATTATGTAGTGGAATACTTAAATTCATATGGAAGAATGAAGATAGAAGACAATTAAAAAAATGGAGACTGATAGTATTGAATAATAATGATTATAAGATCTTTACGAAAATAATACAAAATAATTTGAAACTAAAATGGAAAATATTATGGAAGTTAGTATATATAGTATAAAAGGGAAGGGTTGTCAAGAATTATTAATGATAGGGAAATTGTGGATAATATTATAAATAGAAAGCAAGAAGCAAAAATCATGATAGGAGACCTTAATAACCGATTGATACAACTGGACTTGAAATCTTATGGGTAATAATGAAAGAATATAATATAGGTGAGAAATTTAGGAAATTATGTTTGGCAGCATATAGTAATAATAATAAAGTAAAAATACTTGTAAATGGCTGGTTAAGCCAAGAGGCATGTATGGTATGTATGAAGAGTGTTGTAAGGCAGGGATGTCCAATGCATTATATACTCTTTGCATTAGTTATGACTGTGATAATATGTGAAATAAATTACAAAATGAAGGAGTAACCTGACGGGTTAAGAATTCTAGTTCTGTTAACATATGCAGCCGACATAATAATTGCAAAAAAAAAAAAAAAAAAAAAACGCACACAAAACAAAAAACATAATTTGGATAAAAGAAGCAATAATTTATAGAAATGAATGTCTAGAAGTTACAAATGTGGTTTAAATAAAGATAAATATAAAGGTTTAGGTGATATAGTAAAGATAGGAATACATATTTTATAATGAATTAAATTTCTGTGTTAGGTATAAAATTTGGGAATAAAGATGTAAGTAGAATTCAATGGGAAAAAAACAATAGAAATAATAAACAAACCTGTCTTTTCTGGAGAACATGTAAATTATCATTCAGAAAAAGGCTTATTTGATAAATTCAGTACTGATGGGAAAAATAGCACACTTGGCAAGTGTATTTATCTTGCCAACAGTATTTGAAAAGGAATTATTGCAGATATTTTTCATTTATATTGGGTTCTAGATAAAACCCAGTAAAAAGGAGTTCTGTATATAAATAAAGAGGAAGGAGGTTTAAGGTTAATTAACCCAGTAATATATGATGCTTCATTAAATTTGTAGAAAGTGTTAAAGTCGATAAATGAAAAAATTCAGAGATTAGGAGTAAAATTGTATACCTATAAGTATGATAAATTTTGGTGTTTGGTAAAAAAGAGCAAAAGCGAAAGAGTATCTAAATGAAGAAATAAAATGTTACCAAGAAAAAATTTTTTTGTGGAAAATAAAAATTGATGATATAGAAAAAGATAGAAAAGCATGGTATAAGAATGTAATGATAAAACATTACTATGCAAAACCATGGCAAAATCTATTAGATGAAAAATTAAAGCTACAAAAATAAGAAGCAAATTGTGTAATCAGAAACAATGTCAATTTTTTTTTTTGTGGAGACTGGTAAAGGTTAAATTGCCAGTAAAAGGAACTTTTGCACATTAAAAGAAAAGTGATATAATATATTTATATTGTCAAGAAGAAGAAGAAGAGATGTTTTTGAAATGTAAAAGAGTAAAAATGTTGCGGTGAAAACTATGTAAAGATGATTTTCTCAAAGATATAAAAGAAGTGGATAAAATAAACATGGATATGATTAAATCTGGATATTATAAGAATAGAAGTAAAATACATTAAAAGAATAGATAAAATGTTATTTTATGGTATATGGTTTATATAGAATGAAAGAATAAATTAAATTATGTTTAATTGTAAATGGATATTAGCAACCAAATTAAGTGAAATCATATGGTGGTTATAGCCAAGGAAGGATCTAACAGGGATGAAAATTTAGTATGACTGTAAAAGAAATTATGAACATGTATAAGCAGATTTGTATACATATTGGTATATTTGTAAAGATTTGTAAATATGTTAATAGTTTGAAAATAAGAGTTCTTTTTGTATATAAATAAAGGACCCTTACTCTTTCCTATCATTACTGTGGGATCTTTTACATCTATGTGAGCTACCACCAACTCACCCAGATGTGGCCAAAGTTTAACATTTCATCCAAAAGATATCCATGCCTCAAACATATATGTTGATTATCTCAGACACCTGGCCATAATTTTCTGTTATGCACTTTTTAAATGTGTTATGCCCTAGTCGTATACTGTACTAAAGAAAGTGGAGTCAAACTGGTTGCACAAAGTGAAAACCTGAAGTCCATCTTTAGATACATTTGTGGTTATAGTTAGAACCTTTATGCATACTAGGAAGAAGACCTTTTTGGTACCCAACATTAGAATAAAAAATCTTTTTAGGGAGTAGCCAGTCTCGGAAGCTAACCAGGGTTCTAGATGATGTAGTTATGGCTGCAAGAGCCCTGAACCCCATAGACCTAAAAGAAAACTTGTATGCCACAAAAACAGTAGGAGTGCAGTCACCTAAAGCTTTACTAAATGTTATATTCTCACCAATAGACTGTACTTTGTCCCAAATAATAGTTTAACTTAAAATAGGAAGACATCATACTCCATACCATAACTGAAAATGAGCAATAATTGGATTATAATGGAAGCCATGCAAAAACAGGGACTGGAGAAAGCCCAAAATATATACAACACATAAAACCAAGAATGTACAATAACAACTCAGCACCAAAAAGAAACCATGCAGCAGCATACAGAATGTATGCAGCTCAAAGACCCAAAGAAAGAATTATCATTTTACTTAGCACTAATCATCAACTACAAAGAAGGATCACTAAGGATTAATGCAATAATTCCGGGGAATAAATGATATAACATAATAAAAAAAACATTTTTCATGATCAGTTTAGCCACCTGAAAAATAGCACAAACCATTTGACAAGAAAAACACCCTTATAAATTCTAACAGTTTGCAATGTCTCATCAAATAACGTACACGTTTCCAGGCACCAAGACCTACCATACAATCAGTAAACAACTACAGCACCTTATTTGAGTTAAAAGAGAAAACAAAAACTCACAATACTTGGCAATAGTAGAAAAACAGAAGAGTCTAAACTACTGAACTACTAGTAAAAAACAAAAGGTACAACAATGCATTATAAAACAACTATTACACAGAAAAAAACACTTTCAGACCTCATCAACTTCAGCTTCTTTTGTGAAAACGACAATGTCAGTGAAAGGATAACCGTAGAAATGCATTTTGTACAGGGTACAAATAAAGAATAATGATAAAAATTACCAAGAAATGTATCAGAATATTCTAGATATTCTTTTATCCTATTTGAGTATTTATTCATGCTTTGATTATGATGTTTAAATATATTTCATGGTTGAGTGACAATAAAAAGACATATATAAAAAAGAAGTGTATCAGAAGCAGTTTAAAATGTTGCCACTAGATGGATAGAATACTAACAGATTTTGCAGCCACTCTTACTGAGGGGCAACTAGTTACTCCTCAGAATGCAAAATGAGTAAATCAGCAGACTTGCTGGTGAAAATATGCTTATATGATACATTACTGGCTTAGTAAAATGATGATATATGTAGTTGGATAATGATAGATATAGCATGTGTAAAGGGTAGCCAGTACATAATTGATTATGAATAAAATGCTGTCCTAGACAGTTAAAACTTTTTAATGATATTGTCATATAGCCTATTAAATATTTTAAATTATGAATAAATAGCTAATGCACTAAGTAAATTAAACACATATAAAATCAGCATTTAAATTAACAATTAAGGTTGTCAGAAAAATGACCATTGGTCAAAATAATTTTCAAGTCTCAGTACTGAAGGCCTGAAGGACAGGTCTTCGGAAATTCATCTCACTAAACTGAGATGCCAAATGCTATAGTTTCTGCTACAAGAAGTATCAAAGTATCCTTCAAAGTATAATGGTAAATCCTTCACCAAACATATAAGCATTAGGACTGGTGAACATAAGCATTTATGTTGTATAGAAAGCCATATACATTCCTCTGACATACGGGAATGTGCCTCTCTACCCTCGGAACTTCTTTTTCTGAGGTCTCCTGTTCACAGAGTACTTTTATTTTTCAAATAATCCTAAGTGTTGCACTACTTTTTCAGGGCATGTAGCTTTGGATTGAAAATTATAATTAGCAAAGGATTGTAGGAGGCACAAGCAGCCATGTCTGGGGTGTATTGGTGGCTTACGTACTCCAAAAGCATTATGCTATATAACTATTTTTGCTTTAGTTGTATTCTGAGTTACAGTTTCTTGAATCTGGCAGATTCATTTTGGAATCCTTATCCATGGACTTCTGTAGTGAACTCTAATTTTACAAATACAGTTAAATATTAACATATGAAGGTTAAAAATCTAATATGCAACAGTCACCATGTTCTGCATCTGGGACAATTATCTCCTGCCACTATTGAAATGCTTGAGAGTTTTATATCTTAAATTGTAGAATTATATACTCTGCATCTAAACTGCCTTCATACACAATTTCTTCCTCAAAATGTGTCCTATAATTAGTGGCTTAGACTTTTTAAATGCTTTAAATAATGCAATAATAGATCATTACTATGCCAAACATAGCTGCAGATTCACGAAATAGTTCTTTGTAGCCACAGACATCCTGCAGTAAGAATGGCTGACATCTGTTTCACTGACAATCACTAGAGAATTTAATTGTTGTGACTATATGTTCATAAGATAGCACTAGGCTATCTGCCCTTGCAGGCCATTTAAGCCTAGCCAAATTTCCCAATCCAAAGGTAAAAATGAAACCATAAACCTTGTGTCTATGATATAAACACCTTAGCCATTATGCCAACCCCCAATTAACAAAAACTCATTAAAGCTTCCCTGCCCAAGAATTGAACCTAGGCACCAGTGGTGAAAGTGCTGAACCCTGACCACTAGACCTCCAGGGACTGTTCTATATTTTATTTCACATTACTATGTTCTAAAAAAAAAAAATCAAGAGCTTGTTTATCAAAAAGAGCATAGGACATAATAAAGTTAATTAACTTAATGGCAAATCTCCTACTGTCAACTAAACTAAATTATATTTAATAATTAAAAAAAAATGCCCTGTTGTAATATACACTGTTTTGTGCATCTGTAGCTCCATCTGTTGGTTTTTCAAATAGAATTTTAATCTTGTCTTTTGTAGGTTATTTTTGAGTCGGTCTAAAAGCTGAATGACATGTTTTATAGAACTTAAATGCAAATGTAATACTCAGGGACATTAGATATGCAATAACATATCTACTCCAATACATTTAGTTACACTTGGTATACATTAGAATTAATTTAGCAAAATAAAGCAGATTGTTGCAGTGCATCTAAATTCAGAGGTTAAAATGCCTCCCTCACTAAGTAGTAAAACTACAACCAGACAAAGCACTGATGAGAACGCGAATGAAAACTAACAAACAAAAAAACACATGTACTGTACAGTCATCCTACAAAAAATAACTATGGGTTGGCTTCATGAATGCCTACAATATGAGGTAAGTGCATGCACATGTCATGCAGTGGCAACCATGCTGTTTAGTAGTTTAGTATTCATTAAGCAGTTCTACATGCTTTCCCCATCTTTTAAACAACAGAAAACAACAGAATATGTTAATGAAGGCCTAAGTAGATCAACTACATGCCACTGCAGTAAAATACAAAATGCAAGTGTATATGCCGTACCTCCCTTGGACTTAATTCCATTGCTGTTTTGAATACAGACACACACACACACACACACACACACACACACACACACACACACACACACACACACACACACACACACTTACATGAAAATGTCAAGGGTTGCTATTAACATGTATGTACAACAGGATTTAATACAAAGTAGAGTGCTACAGGCTGGACAGGGATACATTGGAAGAAATATACAACCTCTACTGCCCTCACCCGAGACCCTGGGGAAATCATGGAGAGCCCATCCCAGTAGAAACCAAGTTATGTGTAGCATTACATATAATAGCTATAGGCACTTTTCAAAGACCAAGAGGGGATATATTAGGGGTTCCTCAAGCCTCAGCCTTCACAATGTTACATCAATGTCTAAATGCAGTGCTACAACATGTGAGAGATCATATCTAGTTTTCATGTACCCCAGAGGAGAAAGTAAGCTACAACCATGCAAAATGTCTATGCTGTAGCACACTTCTCTTAGGTTTTGAGGGCCTGTACACATATCAATATAAAAGCCCCACCTGGGGAAAAGGGAAAAAGACATGTCAAGAAGAAGGGATACCACTTTATCAACTCTCAACTGGTCTGTAATGCCCAAAGGATCATATACAATGTGTGAGCAGGTAAGCTTGTCAGTTTTTATAACTCACATACATAGCACACCTGTGACCTGTATGCAAGGTTTACTAGTGATGACTTTCCACAAGGGCATCTAGTGAGGGATGGAGGTTATGCACTGGAACCTTGGTGCATGACACCTATGAGAAACCTACACAACTCCACTGAGCAAGGATACAATGAGTCCCATGGTCAAAACAGGAATACAGTCAAGCATGAATTAGGCTTGCTGAAATCAAGGTTACAATGTCTAGATACTTCTGTTGGTGTCCTGCAGTATGACCCAGCCACCTTGGCCAAAATCCTCACAGTCAGTATAATTGTGAGGAAACAGCTGCAGCAAGGCCACTGACCACAGTTCCTAGCACCACATGCAGTCTCAGCAGAGCTGACAGACCTAGTTGAGGAATCTAAGGAAGAACCAGTAGATGTGTATGTGTCCTGGTAGACATAGGCATGCACAATATGCTATGGCCCTTGCTAAAAGGTAGAAGATAGCACACACACACTAACTACATACACAAAAAACACAGAAACTAAGCCCACACAAACAGTAACAGTGATGCATGCAAAATTAGCAATCTTTACTTACCCATATAATGGTTGTATTCTATAAGCATCAGACAGATCCAAGCCTGGAAGGCACTACTTGTAGCAGCAACATTAACTAAGGTAAGTGATGACCCTATAAAGAAGAGATAGAAATGATTACCCTCATATGGAAGTATTGAGTATAAAACATGGCTCAAATGTTCAGGAAAGTCAGCAGTAACTCGAGTGATATCCACAACAAATATTAATATGCCCAATACTGTGCATCATGTATTAAAGTTGCCATCTTCCAGGAGCTGCACTGCAAGTTCATGCTCTATATTAATATATACTTGTATTCCATAAGTATAAACCACTACCCCTACCAAAAAAATAAATGCAATGACAAACCTGGTAAAGCTAAAGAAAATGTACAATCTCTTAATAGATAGCAGCATTAACAATGAATCAGGTGTAGGAAATGAAACTGTTGATGTAAAATAAATACAACAGGTTTAACATAGTTGTAACCTTCATGTTACTACTAGTTATATAAAAATAGTGTCACGTGTTCACATCCTGAGGGAAATGTTACTATAAAGACATGTAACATTAGCTGAAGACACTTTACTTAAAACTGCTATAATTTCTATACCAACACAAATGGACAAATTTCAGACATTGCACAATGTTATCTTAAATACAACCTATCAGAAGTGTTTAAATAAATTATTTATATAGAAACATCACATGCCATGACAGGATTTGTATGAAAGTCCAAAAAAAAAAAAACCCACAATTGCAGCAGTCAAGCAGCAGAATCTCAGAAGTTGAGGAATTCCAACAGTCTCCCGTACTATGATGCAAGTACCTTGGAACTAATTTGTGCTTATATTGTACAGATTAATCCCCCCAGACATTGTGAACATGTAAATCAGGTACCAAATCCTCCAATCTGCATGAAGTGTTGAGCAGGTAAACATGGTGTGAGGACCTGTACGAGGCTGGGAACACATCCTAGTAGCACAAGAATGAGTATTGAGAAGTGGTATTGTCCAGGGCTTGCAGGTGTGACTCATTAGCAGTAATGCATAGGTTCATAGGTTCATAGGTTCATACTAGGCTATCTGCCCGAGGGCATTTACAAGCCTAGCCCATCGTTTTGTGGCTTACGCCACCCCTTTAGTATGGGGAACTATACCCATTATTTTGCTGTGCCTCTGTCGAGCAGTGACACTGAGGTAATCCCTGGGGTATATTTGCGATCTCCCATCCATTGGTCAAGATTTCTCTTGAACAAGGCCAGCGAGGTGCTCTGCCTCACATGTACCGGGATTTTGTTCCACAGCATAGGGAGTCTTTGGGTGATGAATCTATCCTCCAGCACGTCCTATTAATAGCCGTGTCGAGGTTTAAGTCTCCCGCCCTTGTGGCTCTGATGGATCTAGATCTTTTGAGGTGAAGCATATTCATCAAATCTGGGTTTGACATGGCCTTGTATGTTAGGCAAAGGTCACCTCTGAGCAAGCGGTAAGCGGCTGAATAGAGCTGGAGTTCTTTCAGTCGGGCAGCATAGGATAGATTTTTGAGACCCTTTATCCTTTTGGTGAGGAACTTTTGTGGCCTCTCCAGCTGCTGCAAGTGTCGGGTCAGATACATTCCAAATGGGGCATTGTACTCAATCATTGGTCTGATGAGTGATGAGTAAAGGGAGACTATAACCTCCCTTGATCTAGATGAGAATCCCTTCATGATAAGGTGGGCAACGTAGAAGGTCTTCCTAACTACTTTAGCTACATGGGTGTCGAATGACAGACTGCTATCAACCTGGGTCCCCAGGTCCCTGATAACTTCTTCTGTGCTCAGTGGATTGCCACCTATTTGGTAGATAGGGGTAACCTTGTTTTTCCCGAAGGGTATGACTATGCATTTTTTGGCATTTAACTTTAGGCTGTGGCTCTGGCACCAGTTATCCATTTCTGTGAGACCCTTCTGAAGGATATCTGTGTCAGATGTGTTTTCTACTATGGCGCCCAGTTTGCAGTCATCTGCAAACTTTGTCAGCCATAACCCTCCTGTGTTTGCTTGTACTTCGGAAAAGTAGATGCCAAACAAGAGTGGGCCCAGGACTGAGCCCTGTGGGACACCACTTGTGACAGGCTTTGAGTCTGACATGGCGCCAGCAACTCTGACCCTGTGGGTTCTGTCACTCAGCCAGTTTGCAACCCATCTTGTGATGTATGGGTTTACATTTAAGCTGATGAGTTTATCAATGATACCCGAGTGGGGTATTGTATCGAAGGCCTTAGCCAGATCGAGGTAGGCTGTATGGACTGCCTTTCCCTCATCAATGGCTTTGGTGACTGTTTCGAAAAAGTCAACCAAGTTTAAAAGGCATGATCTGCCTTTGACAAAGCCAAACTGGGTTGGATCCAAAGTCTGCAAATTCCCTATGTCTTTATTTATGAGGTCCATTATGATCATCTCCATGGCTTTGCAGATAAGGCTTGTCAAGCTAATGGGCCGGTAATTTCCAGGGTCGGTGGAGGCACCGCCTTTGTGAAGTGGGACCACAGTTGCAGTGCGCCACTCCTGGGTACGTATCCAGAGGTAAGACTTTGATTAAACAGCTGTCCTAGCTGTGGGTTTAATTCCTCATTGAGTTCGTGGAGCACACAGCCGGGGACACCATCAGGTCCCATGGATGCTGTGTTTTTTGCTTTGGAGAGAGCAGTTCTCACTTGGGCGCTGGAGATGTTTGGGGGACGGCAAACGTGTGGAATAGATATCTCTCCTTTTGGGGGGGGAAGTTTGCACTGAACCTGTCAGCCAGTATGTTGGCAATGTCTGTAGGATCAGTAATCTTCACATCATTTTGAACTAGATCTGAGCATATCTGGGAGTTTCCTCCTAGGTTTCTAACATAGCTAAAGAAGGCCTTATGATTGTCTTTTGAGTCTTTAGCTATTTTTCTCTCGAAATTTGCTTTGGATGATTTTATGAGAGCTCTTAGTTATTTACTTATAGTGATCAAGGGTGTCTTACCTTTTAAGGATTTTGCTCTATCTTGTAGTAGCTTCCTCCTTTTGTTGTAGAGTTTGTTTATGGCTGGGGTCCACCAGACTGGACGCTTGCCTTTGGTGCAAAGAGTCTTTGTTTTGCTTGGGATTGCCTTATCCATGCAGTCCTGCAGGTGCTGGTAGAAGGCATTTGTAAGTGATTCAGCGGCTTGAGTACTGTTTTCCGCCGGCTCGGGGCCTTAAAGGAGACCACACTAGTCTTTAGAAGTGTGAAGTCGGCTTTGAGAAGTTCTTTACTGTGGTCTTTTTATTTCAGGTGGGGTGGGATGAGGACCTCCAGCGAGATTAGTTTGTGATCTGATCTCACCAGTGAGGGGTATACTTCGGTGTTGAACATTGTGCTCCCATGTTCGTGATGATGAGATCAAGTATGTTATCTCCTCTTGTGGGGATGGTGACTAGTTGTTCCATGGCATTTGAGTTTATGAATTCCAGGAACTTTTGGGCTAGGGTGTTTGGGCTTGAGTAGTGTTCCCAGTCTATATTTGGGTAATTGAAGTCACCTAGTATGATGGTGTTTGGTGATACATTTATCCCTCTAGTTTTTTCAGGAAGGCCATGTGAGGTTCCTGAGTTTGTGAGGGTGGCCTGTAACATGCTACAATTTGCAGAGCAGTCTTGCCTACGGTTAATTGCACCTGGATGGTCTCCGATGCATCATGCGTTGTCACCAGTCTTGAGGTGTGGGTGTCCTTGATGAATATGGATACCCTCCTTTCTTGGTATTTTCCTGATTTTGGGGCCGGAACGCATGATATGAGGTAAAACCTGATAGCGCTGGGGTGCTCTCAGGAGCCTTGAACCAGGTTTCTGTCACAGCACAGACATCGATGTTCTCCATACTGAGAAGGGCCTCGAGTGCGTGCATTTTGAGATTTAGACTTCTGGCATTGAGCAGCATTACCCTTAGTTTTTTCCTTTTTGTGTTCTAGGGTGGTGGGTTTAGAATTTGAGCCTTGCCTAAAAAGGCACTATGGGGTGGCAAGAGCCTTTGCCAATATCCGAATCCCAGGGTGACAGGTGCAAGCCGTCCCTTGCAAAGCAGCGTGGCTTGTCCAGCATGTCATCCCAGGCAGACAGATACTGGATCCCCTTTGAATGACACCAGTGTTTAAGCCAATTGTTAAAGCTGATCATCTTGTCTCTGTATTGTGGCATCATTCTTGGTGAAGGTAGGATACTGCTCAAGGTCAGGGTCATACCTGCCTGGGCTACATAATCAGAGAGCTCCTCAATGTCTCTTTTCATGTAGTCCAAGGAGGTACGTCTCAGGTCGTTTACACCAGCGTGGACAATGACTGAGTCATATTTGTACCTGCTGTTGAGAGACCTGAGTGCTTGCGTTATGTGGCGGATTCTAGCGCCCAACAGACAGCTTACTGTGACCTTCTCCTTACTCAGTCTGGTGAGCGGGACGTCAGTGTGTCTGACTATGGAGTCACCAATGACTAGTGTGTCTGGCATTGTGTTTGGCCTTAAGGGCTGTGACTGTTTGACACTCTGACTGTGAGGTCTATGTGTTGCAGGTGTTGTGTTCTGAGGTGGTGGTTGTTTGGGTGTCTGCTTTGGTGGCCTCTGCTGTTTTGGTAGATTTTTGATCAGAGCCTCCGAGTATGTCTTTGTGTGTTTATGTGTATGATTTGAGGTTGTAATGGTACTATGTGAGACTGGGTCTATAGTGTGTGTGGTAACCTTCTCCTCCTGACTGGTCTTGCCAGTCCTATGTTGAGAGAGCTCAGCCTCACCTTGTTTAACACTCCTACTACTTTGGTGTACATTTACAAAGGGTATGTCAGTGAGAATAAACTTACAAAATACATATGAAATCACCTTAAGTAGAAGAGAAAACTTAATACATTTTTGAATATTTGCTTAAGAGGTAAATGTGCTGCATCTACATATATGCAAAACATGATCCATCACTTTACAACTATATTAAGATACCTTTAATGCTCACAAGATAAAGTATGTAAGAAATATTGTTACTCTTCCCAGTAATCAAGGTTCAAATCTCAAGACAGTGATGTCTATGTGAAAATGGGATCCTTAATGATCACACACAGACACAATGTTCCTTTTCTTTTTTTCATCTTCATCTTTTCTTCAAAGCCTGGCACTGCATGTTGGTGACTGTCAGCAGTCACTAGTAGTGAATGATGGTTCACCTCCGAAGGCAAAAACTCAAATTTTAATTTGGGCTGCCACCAATAGCATAAATGAGACTGGCACCAATGTGTTGCAGTCAGCACTCTAGACAGTACTGCATAAAGAAAATGTGCATATAAACTACTTATATTTGTGGTACAAGGTGTTAATGCAATCAGTCTGGAGAAAAAACAACAGAAATGTTGCGTTCAAATCCAGACTAGTAATACTTTTAAAGATGGGGTCAGATTAAGTATTGTTACACATTTTTTATTATGAATTTAACAGTCTAACTTTCTGTGTGATGAATGCTAAATATGTTACCTACAGTTGTGTATTGTTCTTAACAAATGCTTTGTTGTTTAAAACTGAACTAGTCTTATTATTAATAACAACATTTGATATATTTGATGTAAAATTTAACATTTTCTAAAGTATGAGAAAAGAAAAGAAAATCAGCAACATGATGAATGTGAAAATGTGTATAATATATTCTGGATTACTTATCCATATCTCCAAATTAGTAATCATGACAATGATACATTTGCTTCAAAATATGTCATTATTATTTGTATATGGTGTGTTAAAATGAGCTTAGCTAATCTTCTGTGGGGCCCTTTCTCAAGGATTGCCATTATCTGAAGGCCTGATGATATGTAATCATGTGGTAAACAAATGTTAAAAGGATGAATATGTTTGATATTGCCATAAATGCTGAATTATTTGCTTGATTTTCCTTTTAACTGGCTATTTTTGTTTTAGATTTGTTCTAAAGTATTTATTTATTTATTTATTTATTTTGCCTCTGCATTTGCACCCTACTTGGCAGTGTATACTGACTGTTCATGTCTGAAAGAAAAAAATCAAAAATTTAATTTGGGCTGCTATCAATAGCGTAAATGAAACTAGTGCTGTTGTGCTTCCATCAGCATTCAGGACATTACTGAGTGAAGAAAGTGAACCTGTCATCTATCTATCTCTGTGGCACAAGGGGTAAATGGAGTGAGTCTGAAGAAAAAGCAGAAGTAATATAGGGTTTGAATCCAGTTAAGAGCTAATCTTAATGAGAATGTCAGAATAAGTGTTGCCATATAATTTTTTATTAGGATCATAACATAAAGTACAACTGACAGTTACAAATATTACATTTGCAGCACAACTATGAGTAATAATTGCTATATAAGTCAAATATAATATGTGTAAATTATGTTAATTATAGCAATGAGGTTAGTTAATTTCAACTACACTTGCATAGGTATAATCTGCACAATATTTATTTAAAACCAGTATGACTGATCACATATATTGATTATGTGTGTAGGACAGTATGTCATGTAAAGTATGTATGGCACCTACCCCAACACGTATTACTCAGGTCATGCAACTCCATGCATATGAAACTTATTTACAACCCAAAATATTGTCTTTTACATAGAACGCCAGTACCATAATAAGTTAAAGTCACACACATATGAGCATTTCTTAATTAGATCTCTACTTATGTTGAAAATTGTATATTTCAACTTGCAGCTTAAAAATAAGTTATCCTGTGGCATTCACAGTTCATAAGTAACATTTATCATTTTAATCTTCTTTTTTCTATTCCCAGGTGGTATTAGTCAAAGTTTGTATTATGTACATCCCAACAACCCAATTCATAGCCATTTACATCTAAACAATAATGATTATAACTAGCATCATAAGGCATTTGATTATTTTACAGTGAAATGTGTAAATAAGGTAAACACCACACATGGACAAGTCTCAGTGCCATATTTCACATCCTTCATTGTATTGTATTTTGAAGGAATCATTTCCAATGTCTCTGTCAAACCATTATTGTGCAAAAACAGCTGGCAAGGCTGGGCATTGTTGCACACAGACTGTTATAAGTGAGATCTGAATTGAGTGCCAATTAAAAAAAAAATAGTTATAGGTGTCCTTCGGAAGACATGGCAGGTGATAGGATGGTGCTCCATTACGTTCATAGATTAGTACTAGACTAACTGCCCTTGTGAGCCATTTTAAGCCTAGCCAATTATCCCTTGTGAGACTCAAGCCCTACACCTTGTGTTTGTAAAGCAAACACATTAACCATTAGGCCACCCTCCCAACCCTAAAATACATTAGCCAGAGCTGGGATTTGAACTCTTCATGGCTTGTACATTAAACCAGTGCTCTAAAACTATGCTACATCAGCAATTTAGACTCCACGTGTGACATGAAGAGGAATCCAGGATTTTTATGGCATCCCTCATCAAGCACTACAGCCACAAGCTACAGCAGGGGAACTACACTGGGTCTCAGTAAGCTTGGAATGGCATGGTCAAGGCTGTCTCCAGTGCAACTGGCATTCCACACACTGGGGGACAATATCACCATTACAATGACATGAATAGGTACAAGCAGGATCTCTTGAGCTGATGGAAGGTGGAATCTAGGACTGGAAATACCCGGAAGCTCTGTAAGTATAGCGACTCATCACCAGTCAATAATATAGCATGGATTTGCCAGCCAATACCAGTATGCATTATGTTTCTATTTTTTGTCTGTTTTCTGTTCTGTATAGCTGCAGAATTGATTGCCTAGAGAGGTCCATCAGGAGAGATGGACTTACCTCAGAGACACACAGGGAAAGTATGCATTAGATATGAATGCAAGCCAGATCATACTTCTCAGAGCATTAATCCTTATGAGCTTGAATAGGCATATTTAACCTTTATATCAAGTAGGCATGCCTGCTCCAATACCTCTTGATGACTGCATTAGATAATGAGGAATAAAATTAGGTATGTGTGTGCTCAGTTCCCAGCAGGAGAAATTAACTTTTATTACAGGATAGAATGTACAAATTATTTACTGCAATATTAAATGACATTAAAAATTCCATTTTTGTAACTGCATTTATTTACATGGAATACATATATCCGATATGCCATAGTCAAATAACTGTTTCCATATTATTGATAATAGCACTGAAACGGATTTATTTATTGACAGATTAATGCCTTCACATCATATCTGGATGTGGTAAATGTGAACATAGTTATGTGTTATATTTGCTTATATATATTGAAATAATAATGTGACATGACACTGATATTATCTGTCTTCTCTCCCCAAACTCTGTCTCTCCCTGTTTTTTTCTTCTGTGTGGAAAGACTGTTACTGCTACACAAATGACCATCAGTACAGGGAGGTAGACTGACCACTGCCATTTGGACCATCATACATTCACAGATGGCTGCATTAGCACCACTACAAGCAGCACAGACACCCAGCACATCTGGGTCCCAACCTGTCACCATTGCCTCCACAGCTTCTTCAGTACCTGCTTTAACTGCATCAGGTAGCTCTGCTGCAGATACTGGTACAGTGGTGCCCACTGGGAGTAGAACTGGAGGTAACATTTTTGTCACTCATCAAAAACTGACAGGGCTGGTGGAGGACATCATGGAAAGAGGCTTTGGTGCCCAAAATGTCAGAGTAGAAAAGGTTCGGTGTCAAATTGCAAAATTGATGCCAGTCCAACACTGACTCAGTAATATGTGTGATGATAGTTCTGAGTGCCTGGACTCACTGTGCTCATGCTGGATATGGAAGTGTGTCCAATTTCCCCTATCTTCAATCATGGTGTTTATCACCATCCCTGTCTATCTTGAATGTCCTGTATGTCTGCACCTGATACCTAACATACCCTACTACCTAACCCTTTTATTCCTAACCACCTTCCCCAACAGTCCTTCCTCTACCAAAAAATAAAAAACGGGCACCTGTCTCACAAAAAAGTTACATCCTATGCATAGCTCTGCACTTTAACAAATTGTCTGCTTGACACCATAGAACATTATTCTGTTGTTTTTACCCAGCCCTGACTCATAAAATTCTAGTTGCAAGTATACATTTATGTTGTGAAAAAGTGGGTAGCTATGGTGCTCTCAAACCACCATGCTGAACATTCCTCCATCCTTTCCTCTGTCTCCCACCCCCCACCCCCATTTTCCCTACTGTTTTATCAATCCCTTTTTCACACATTTAATCCGGTCAAAAAACTGAATCACACACAACACTCATAGCCAAAAATGGCCAGTAAAAAAACTTCAATTTTTGTCCTCTGCATTTACATGACACTTAATGGTGATGTTAAGTGTTGTTTCATGTCCCATGGCAAAAACTATTATGGTTATCATTGCTCAAATAACCTTAGCCCCACTGTGCTATAGAAATACAGACTGAAGACACTATTGTGAGACATATACTCTAATATTTAATAGGCTGCTGGATGTAATACACATCTTATGAAATGTTACAATTGTCATTACTGTGATGAAGCCTGATACCTACATTCTTTCTTGCTTCAATCTTTTGTCACTATCCCTTCAAATATGATTAGAGAAGCATGAGTTCTAATGTGTTGTGCTGAGATAATGCTCAGGTTCATAGACTGCATTTCGCAAAATGTCAAGAGTTTAGATCCAGAATTATGTCAGATTAGTATTTGTTTTTTTATATTACTGTTATGTGTGTAACTGTTGGCTGCATATGTTGTTAACTCACTGTTATCCTGCTTATGTCTTAATCATGTTTATACTTTCCTACCCTGCTTGCTCCCTGTTAGAAACCTTCTATTGTACACAGCAGGACAGATTAGTTATGTTGACAAACCTAACCTTGTCTCTCTCCCCATCTCCCTGTCTCTTTTTCCCTTATGTCTCATCACGTTTTGTCCTTAGTATTTGCTCAATGCCTGGCAGTGAGGTGCAGCAGTAAGTGATGGACAACGGCTGTTCACATCTTATGGCAAAAACTGGTGAGGTTTTGCCTTTGGCCACATTAGCCTGCTTCTCCTTATACTGCTGTGTTTAGTCTCACTGGACTATGGAAAGACAGACTGACAGCACCCCGAGTAGAACAGTTATTATCATATCTTGAACAGGCTGCAGATTTCAATGTACACTATAAGGGATGATGCCATTTTAACTACTGTTATGAACTATGCTGCATGCAAACTTCCTTGCTTCATAGTACTTCCATAGTCCATCATTATTAACAAACTTGGTCCCAAATGTGTTTCATAATCAGGCTCAAAATGTTCATACCTTCCCAGCAATAAGTGCAAGACATTTGGTACAACCAGGGCTTTATGTGGTGACAAGCATAGTTCACTAGGCACATATAAAAAAAATACTGCTTCTATATACACATAAGGTGGTAGGATTAATTTAGCTGCATTTCCCTGCATTTTCTGCACTCTATAAATTGACATCTACAAGTCTGTTATCATGTATTACTACTCAGGATTACTCAGTGATGTCATGCAGAAACGTAACACAGCATAAGATGCATTACAATATGCCACAAATATATGAGCAGTCGCCAGATATGAGGGCTGTCTTAGTATGCACCAGTATTATCCATATAAAGAGTACCTTACTGCAATCATTATGATGAATGTGTAAAGCATGACACATTAAACAATAACATCACACGTATTCTGAACTGGATCAGAACCCAAATTGTTTGTATGTCTGCACTCCTTATTTGCATAAAGGTTGGCAAGTAGCATAACAGACTAGTGTTAATTCCTGTTCTAAGTGCAATACCTTAAAATATACTTATGCATGCACTAATACTTTGACATCAGTTGTGCATATGAGCATGTTACTGGTGCACTTCAGGGAGAAAGTTTAAAAAAAAGAAAGTAACATGAGTGGTTTGTATTACTTCTGTATGTTGCAATATAGACTGTCATACTCAAGATATGTGGAGTTAACTGTGATGCTGGCTAAACACTTCATTTATGTAAAAGTATGTCTGCACTCAATACATTTAGACTTGCAAATGATATACAATGATGTCGGTCCTTTTTACACATACTTCCTCAGTGGTAGTAAGAAATGTACTGTCTTCTTTTTGACTTGCCTGTTTGTATTTACACGGTACATTTTCCAAGCATGAGGAAATATTGAGAATGACACAACAAATGAATACTATTTGTATACAGTTATCCTAATGAACACTCAGGAATATTTGGTTGTCAACCTGCTTAGTCACAATTGTGATTGTTATCAATGCAGCATAGTATGAAACAGCTACGTGTCACTTACACTACTGCAGTGCACATGAATGACAGGATAGCAGTATGGAATTACTTTTATCAACACATTGTTGTTACTTCTGCTTTTTAAGAAACATGCCTTTTCTCCCAATATTGTAATGCAGACTAGCTTTTCTGAAACACACTAATGTGGTAATCCTTACAAATGTGCATTATCACATGTTTAAAGTCAGGCATCTCCTGTGGTGCTTGCTGTTGATGCAATGTGTTCTTGGTTATGTAATAAAATAGGTAGGTGTTCGACTATAGCAGTGACTGACTATCATGAGTGTGTGTCCATATGTCTGTAGTGCTAGGTAGGACTGGATTCACCCAAAGATCCGATGTGTACACTTCCTCTCAAGGCAAACATTTAAACTGGGAGAGAGAGTTTCCCCATCAATTTCTTTCAGTTTTATCACAAACATCGTCTCTGCAAAACACTGATGAGGTCATTCTTTCAAAACTGCACTCTCACTGAGGAGTCAAACTTTTGTGGTCCTTGTGGTTGATACTGTGATCTCTAGATGGTGTAGCCTAGATAGGTAAGTGGTTCAAATCCAACGGGGAGCCAATCCCATTACAAATGGATACTGATGTAATCCCTTCAAATGTGTTCTTCATGACACATCAGATATTTGTCTTTCTGAGACATCAATGGCTGATGCACCTCTCCCTGAAATTTGACCTCAGTTTGAATCTGCCAAGAGGTAAATCCCGAATAGATCTGAATTGCATGACTTCATACAAACATTTACATATCCATTTTATTATTTACATAATAATTACTTATTAATCATTTTTTAATATGTGCCATGCTGTAAAGTCATCACAAAGTGTGACTGGGCTTTTGCTGTGATACTTTCTTGTGCTTTTGTGGTAGGTAGTTGTTATCATAGTCATGGTTGTACTTCCTTATAAGCATGCCTACTGTAGTGTATTAGAAGTCCACCATTTAGCAAAAAATCACATTAAGTAATCAATGTCCTGAGACAGTTCTTATTATTTGTTCTTCTTTTTCAAATAAAAATAGAATTAGCCTCTGGAAGATTGGCTTTGCCAGTGTTCACGCAAATCACTTATTGACCTACGTGCAGAGGATGACATTTTTCACAGTCCACTTATTAAGTAATTTGTCACCAGGTCATTTATTAATACATGTCAAGGTTTCTTCTGGATGTGATGTATGTTACTGTAATGCCATAAATGTATTACTGATGTTTTTTAAAAAAGCTCAGTTTAGGGCTAAATATCAGTTACAATATCCTGGTATACTGCATTCACATGTGTACTTTGACAGGCATTTTTATTTTAACATGTTTGGTGTGGTGCTTGCATAAGAAAAGGCACATATTATATAATTTATTACAATTCCACATGTGCATCATACTCCAATAATTGTAGCTTGACATTTGCTACATTTCCTTACTAGCTGATGTATTAACATCTTAATGCTGGCATATAATTTTATTTTGCCTAAGTCTTGCCTGGGTTACTTATTAATTTGTGTTATACACATAAATGCATCCTATGCATATCAATATGCATAATAACATTCAGATACACACAACCCATTTGTCAGTGGACTGACTACACTTGAGTTATACTTTGGTTTATAGACATGTTTGCGTATGTCACATGGCCATAAGCCTCATTTTGCATAGCTGTATGTCACATCTGCTATAGTTAGACAACTGTTTTATATATATATATATATATATATATATATATATATATATATATATATATATATATATATATATATCAGACCATTATTCTGTTTATGTATCCTGTTCAGTGTGACACATATCT
Organism: Protopterus annectens; assembly: GCF_019279795.1. Lineage (NCBI taxonomy): Eukaryota > Metazoa > Chordata > Ceratodontiformes > Protopteridae > Protopterus > Protopterus annectens. The sequence continues at coordinate 143,507,187 of NC_056751.1, forward strand.
GTATGTACCATGTCCTTCTGTATTTTGATACATACACACACAGCATGCACAAACAGTCACAAACATTCTGCTATTCACAACATGGGTTGCTGCAAAAATGCTTTTTTATCACTTAAAATTTTTATTGGAATTATTGCACAGGTGCTTGTGAGTTTTATCAATATTTCTGCAGTGTTACAGATATGTACACTGCCATAACAACATCAGCATTGTTTTCTTCATACACATAAGGCAATACAATATTACAATTCTGTAACCTGCATGTATGTTCTAACATCAATCATGTGGATATAATCTATAACCTATGACCAATCCCACAGTATACATTACAATGGCGGAGTAGTTCCATACACCTACCACATGGGTGCAGCTAGACATCTTCAATATAATCATGTAAGTACCACCATTTACTGAGCATGCCTCAGGAAATGTACTGTAGAAAATGTACAGTTTGATTTTCTAATTGTATAAACTAATGTATAAGTTGGTGATGTATGACATATGCTTTGCTTATACTGTTTAACTTTACAACAGCTTTTCTGAAGTTACAATTGATAAAATGACAAGAGCATAGGGCAACAGCTGTATAGTTCATTTATTGTTTGACGTGATAGGTAGGGGCTACAGCATACTGCTGGTTACAACATATAACTTTCTGGATGTACATCTAATATGCAATACCTGTAGTATAAAGAATATTCACTAATGTATCTACTTTCCTTGCTATTATTTCAACTTTTCATTTTAAATAAATTTTACATGTATCACATTTAACTCCCCTTTGTTAAACTACAGCTGTGTACCTCTCACATCCTTTGTCAGCATTTCCTTTTTATAATATACACGTGTCCTTAAATGTACAGGATTACTTGTATATATAAAAATAAATTAAATCCTCATTGTTTGGATACTAATCTACTTATATCTAACTACAGTTTCTTCATTAAGCTTTCCCTGACTTAATTATGTCATTCAAGTTGCCCTTACCTTGTATTGTGCTGTCCATACTTGCTTGCTTACTGCAGTTAAATGCCTATATGGCCTGTTGTTTATATTGTGTGCTTGGGCCACCATGCACCTGTTCATGGATGATTGCAGGCAGTAGTATACTAGGGTGTGGTGAGAGGGGTAACTGACCTGAGTGCAATGTGTTGGGGGAGCACAACCAGCTGATTCTGATCTTTTTTTTTGATGCAATACTAGCTTTTAAAATCCCATATGCATTTGTGGTCAAACCTAAGTGCTGTAGTGCTCAGTGTGTGATTTCAACTGTAGCACTGCTTGCTACATTGCAGCAAGCAGTTTGCTACAGTTTAAAAGTAAAAAAATAAATATTTTTTTGTTTTAACTAAAACCTGGGTGCTGTTTATTATATTTGTAGCAAACCATTGGCTACAGTTTAAAAGGAAGATTTTTTTTTTACTAAAACTTGAGCACCATAGCTCTCTCTGCAGGCAGAGTATAAACTGTAGAAACTGTTTGCTATATTTGTAGCAAGCTGTTTGCTACAGTTTAAAAAGTAGAAATACCTTTTTTCTTTTTTATTGTACTAAAACAGAAGTGCTGTAGCACTCTGTGCATGCTGTGTTGATGGAGGATGGGTTGGTGGCAGGACACAGAAATGTCTTCAAAGAAAGATCTTGGGTGCCATAGATTTAACTGTAATAAGCTGGATTGGCTTATTACAATGAAGTGCTTTTTTTTTTAGATCTAAGCTGATGGGGTGGGGCACTGATTCACAGTCCTGGCCCAGGGTGCTGGTTGAACCAGCTATGCTTTTGCTGGCAGGTGTTCTGGCCACAAACAGGTGCTGCTGAATATGTAGTCTTGCATATTCAATGAGCAGCGCTGCTAATCAAACTAACATGAATGGAGCATGTAGCCTTATATGTGCAGGCATGTTAATGAATGCACAAGTTTATCAACAATGTGTTAAAAACAGCAACAAACACAATCCTATCTATCAACCAGTAAAATTGGCATCACCTTTATCCAAAACTATTGAGTGTGTCTTGTTTACCAAATTACAAGATTATTTTTAGAATTCTCAATGAATTGATTCTACCTAATGTATGTTTAAGATGTTAGTTATGTATCATGAGCTCAGTAGATGTTTTTAAAAAAAACTGTCACCACAACATTTTGATCAATCTATTTCTGTGAGCATGGCCTATATCTAATGCTTTTAATACTCTACCATAATATATTGTTATTATTCCAATAAACCTAAGCATTATTTGGTATAATGTTTATTAGTCATTGTCTAAGTAGCAGGACTTTGGCAGCTGTTCTTCAGGTTTGTACTTCATGTATTGAAATTATTTACACAGAAAATTTTAAAGGTTAAGAGATGAGTCCTATGTTGTGTATGGCCTAATAATAGATATCTTTTCAATTTATTTAAATACCTGGACAGCAAACTTTTATTATGTTGTAAAATAATAACATGGATCCATCAAAGCAGTTTAGTTTTATTTATTTATTTATTTACTTACAGTTTGTTGATAGTATTAGCCCCATTAGGCCAAAGGATATATATTCTCTTTTCGGGAGAAACCTGAGTTTGATCATCTCAGAAAGTAACATTGCACTTTTTGATTCTACTAATATTAAAATCAATTTATCATGTAGCTGTCTCAAAGCTTCTGTCTGTTCTAGAGACCAGGCAACAATTGACCATAACTAGCTATGTGACCACAATTTTTATTCTGCTATGCTGAAAGAGCATTAAACTTACTTCCTCATTTTCAAACTTTATTTTCTAAGCAGGCAATCTTACAGTGCTTCAAATGGAAATGCATATTTTCCAATCATTCTGTGGTTAATATTAGAAATTCAATTATTTAAATGTTATGTTTTATCTAAAGTGATTTTAAGGATTATTGAAGAATGTATTGAAGTTATACAGATACACTACATCAGTAGTAAAACAATTTGATTAACAATTTAATTAATTAATGACAGCTGGAATTTTTCAAGTCCCTAATGTGATTTTAAAGATGATGTCCTTGAAGCAAAGTAGAGGGTGGACTTGACTGCCTTCATTACTGTAGTAAAGAGGTCATTTGAGACTGTGGTAGCTGAAATATAAAAAATGAACAAATGATTGTCAAGATTTATTCTAAAATGTATATGAATTATGTTAATGTGGATTTACTACTGCATGATTCAGCAGACACCATTTTCTCATTGGGACAGAAGAATAATTTAAAAAATAAGCAAGTTTATAACTGCAAAAGTAAAATTAGTGATGTTCATTTTAAAATACAATTATAGAGAATAAGCTGGGGAGAAAGAATTTAAATACACATTTGTGCATGACTGATGCTTCAGAAAGGGAAGAAAGATTGTTTTGTGCAACTACCTTTACCATTGCTGGAGAATTCAGCTGAATGGTTTAAAAAACATACTGATGTGGTTTCAGTTGTGATATAACACAGAGCAGGTTTCACACCATATCATCAGAAGATAAAGTTGGCTACATAGAGAAAATGAAAGCATTGTTTAATAATGATTATGTTGTACAAATAGCTAAACAATGAGCACTGTTTCTTGAAGTTGAACATAAGGACTTAAAGTTTAAGATAACATATTCAGCCATTTTGAAAATTGTCTTCCCTACCACTCTGAGTGCTTTTGTTGATGCAGAACTGATGACATACAGTTTATCTTAGTCTCATTAAAAAACTCTAAATGTCTCAGTGGCTAGAGAGAGGAAATGTGATGCAGTTGTTCACTGACACACAATCGTATTTCAGATCTCAGGTTGTTATATTATGAGGACTAGCATTAATCTGAAATTATTTGACTGGATAAAGGAATTTAAGTTAATTACACAACACAAATACATGTCAGCCTAGACAGAAGTCTCAAATTTTTATTTTACAAGTTTAGCACTGGTTCTAACATTTACAGAACATCTACAGAAACATAGAATCACTTCCTCAGTCTTAAACAACAAATTAAAAAATTCATGAGATTGCATCACACCAATCATTCGAAATTTTAGGAAACATAAAAATAGTGCAAGAAATACATTAAAAGATTATTCATTCAGGGGCATGCCCAGGATGCTGACAGGTTGACAGCATATTGTCTTAGCTCTTCTATCTAAGTTATATTTCTGACACAAAATCTCAAAAACCTGCATTTGTTGACTTTTTAAATTCATTGAGTTACCTCTATTACAGTCTTTGGAAGTCTACATTGGATTATTTTGTCTTAATTCTTCAATTATTCCTGTCAAAATTCAATTGGAAAGGGTTCTAACTTCTTCTCAAAATGAATTATTTAAAGAACACTTCACAGGACCAGTCAATAAAGAAGTACCTATGCAGGATCTATCCTTGAAGTCTGACAAAATGCACAATGAACTTGATTCCTTTAAAGAAAAATGTACAAAACAAATGAGCAGTTACAAGAATTAATAATGCAACATAAGACTCAGATTGCTGGCATGGAAGAGGCATTAAATGGTATGGAAGGCAGACTTACTTAACAAGAACTTCAGCTTGATTTTTCTCTCAAAACAAAATACCTTTCTATTAAACAAGCTAGATGACCTAGAAAACAGGTCCAAAAGATACAACCTGCACATTTATAGATTACCAGAAAAGACTGAAGGAGACAATATGGTAAATTTTCTCACACTCTGGCATCCAAGCATTTTGAATTTATCTGAGTCTCTTTCTTATGGAATTGAATGAGCCCATGGGCCATTGGCAGTTCCTTCATTTTCTAACAAAGTAAATAAAAGTCTGAGATCAATAATAGTAAGATTCCTCTTTTCCCAGGATAATGAATTAGTACTGAAAACTGCATGGTCAAATTCACCTGTTAAATTTAAAGATGATATAATAATATTTGACAATGACTACTCATCAGAAGCAATCTCTAGAAGAAAAAAATTACCATTAATAAAAGAATTGAAGAAGAGAAAATTCAAAGTTCATCTACTGTTTCCTGCAAGACTCAACATCTTCTTTCCTGAAGGATCCAAAACTTTTAATGCATTGGATGCAACTGTGTCTTTTTTACCATCTAATAAAATGTAAGACCAAACAGAACAAATGGACTGGACTGGATTTTCCCTAAAGTGTCAAACAGAGAAGAATGACTGGAAACAAAGCAGATAAGAAGAAGAGACCAAATGACAAATAACTTTTAAATAACTGTTTTTGTAGTTTCTCCTTTTATGTCGTACTCATCTCACTCAAAAGGAACTACACCTTATTTAAATGATAATTTTACAAAGCTACCTAGTATGTATAACAAAAATTATGCCTTTTAACTAAAAGACTACAACTCAAGAAGGAAAAAGGTAGACATTTTTTTTTGTTCCTTTACTTTCATTGTTACTAACTTGACATTCTGACAGTGCTTGAAGTAGTACTCTGCATATAACTAATACCTCTCAAAGAAAAGCAAATAGTAATAATATAATACTCAAAAGAACAAAACAATACTTTATATGCTTATACCTATTGATAGTTTGCTTTAATGCCAAAGTCTCAGACTAATTTTTAAAAAGAAAAGAAAGAGACTAAAAGAGAATGGGATGTTTTCTACTTAACACATCATAATGTATATTCTTCTGCATAGTATACATCATCTTCTTTCGGCTGTTCCCATTAGGGATCGCCACAGCAGATCACCTGTTTCCATTTCTTCCTGTCCTCTGCATCTTGCTCTGTCACACCAACCACCTGCATGTCCTCTCTCACCACATCCATAAACCTTATCTTAGGCCTTCCTCTTACCTGGTAGTTTCATCCTTAGCATCTTTTTCCCAATATACTCAGCATCCCTCCTCAGCACATGACCAAACCAACGTAATTGTGCCTCTCTGGCTTTGTCTCCAAACCTTCCAACCTGGGCTGACCCTCTAATATACTTATTCCTAATCCTGTCCAACTTCATCACACCCAGTGCAAATCTTAACATCTTTAATTCTGCCACATCCTGCTCAAACTCCTGCCTTTTTGTCAATGCCACTGTCTCCAACCCATATAACATAGGTGGTCTCACTACCCTCTTGTAGACCTTCCCTTTCACTCTTACGGGTACTCGTCTGTCACAAATCACTCCTGACACTCTTCTCCACCCACTCCATCCTGCCTGTACTCTCTTCGTCACCTCTCTTCCACACTCACCATTACTCTGAACTATTGACCCCAAGTATTTAAACTCATCCACCTTCGCCACCTCTACTCCTTGCATCCTCACCATTCCTCTATCCTCCCTCTCATTCACATGCATATATTCTGTCTTAGTCCTGCTGACCTTCATTCCTCTTCTCTCTAGAGCATATCTCCATCTCTCCAGGGTGTTCTCCACCTGTTCCCTTCTCTCACTACAGATCACAATGTCATCTGCAAACATCATAGTCCACGGGGACTCCTGTCTGATCTCGTCTGTCAACCTGTCCATCACCATTGCAAATAAGAAAGGGCTCAGAGCTGATCCTTGATGTAACCCCCACCTCCACCTTAAACGCATCCATCACTCCCACCACAGATCTCACCGCTGTCACACTACCCTCGTACATATCCTGTACCACTCTTACATACTTCTCTGACACTCCTGACTTCCTCATACAATACCACAACTCCTCTCTAGGCACCCTGTCATATGCTTTCTCTAACTCTACAAAAACACATTGCAACTCCTTCTGACATTCACTGTACTTCTCCATCAACACTCTCAGAGCAAACATCGCATCTGTAGTGCTCTTTCCTGGCATGAAACCATACTGCTGATCACTAATCATCACGTTCCTTCTTAACCTTGCTTCCACTACTCTTTCCAATTGTATACATACAGTGTTTTTATCAGCTTATAAAATGGAAGTTAAATGAGCATTTTTAGCTGTTTATTTTTAAGATGCAGAAGTATTATAGAAATCTCAAGAAGTTCCAAGTTCTATATAAAAGATATGTTTATCTTTAAATGTTCCATGTGTTGAATTGCTTTAATGGCTAGTGTGCATTTGAAATATGAAAAGGGATGTATTTTATGTGTGGAGTTAACAAGGGTTAATATAACAGCAATACATTTATTTTTGTGACTACAAACTCTTTTTAAGTGTACAGAATTTGTTTGGACTACACAAATAGTCATATAGAGGGAGGGAAAGCTGTTAAACACTCCACAAGCTTAAGACACATTGGAAGTTTTCACATAGTTTACTTACTTATTTTTCGGCTTCCCACTGAGGTTGTAAGCTGAAACACTTATTTTCTTGCTCCCAAGATGTAATTTTACAATGTTAGTCCATTCAGAAGTTTAAAATCCCTTTGCAAATCTGTGAGGCTTCAAAATGAAAGTAAACAGCTGGGACATGATGTAAGCACTCGGGTTAAAGGTCAGACATTTATTTAATTTATGTAAAAATGTATTATTTGAACCAGATTAAAAAGTAATGAGAGATTTGTTAACATATTAGTAAACTCATAAAAGAGGCACAGTATATTTGATTTAACTTTAAAAAGTTTGATATTTGCTTTAAGTGGATGAAATATGATAAAATAAAAAATGATGATGTGAAGCAGGTCACTTGGTTTAATTAAAGAAAAGGAACTTTTTCATACAATTACATAGGACTAAAATGACAAAAAATACACCGAACCCACAGACCTTGCCAACATCCTAGCTGACAGGTTCAGCGCAAACTCCCCCCCCCCAACAAAAGGGCAAATATCTATCCCAGCAGAGTGCTGCCCCCCTGACATTTCAGATGCTCAGGTAAGAGCCGCCCTCTCCAAAGCAAAAAACACAGCATCAATGGGACCAGACGGTGTCCCGGGCTGTGTCCTACATGAACTCCAAGAAGAGCTAAGCCCAAACATAAAACTACTGTTCAATCTCAGCCTTACTACAGGATGTGTACCCAAAGAGTGGCGTACAGCAACAGTGGTCCCTCTCCACAAAGGTGGTGCCTCAACGGATCCTGGAAACTATCGCCCCATAAGCCTGACTAGCTTGGTCTGCAAAGCTATGCAAAGGATCATCATGGACCTCATAAATAAAGATATTGGGGACCTACAGACACTGGATCCTACCCAGTTCGGCTTTGTTAAGGGCAGATCCTGCCTCTTAAACCTGGTCGATTTCTTTGAAACAGTCACCAAGGCCATTGACGAGGGGAAGGTGGTCCACACAGCCTACCTGGACCTCGCAAAAGCCTTCGATACAATACCCCACTCGGGCATTATAGATAAGCTCACCAGCTTAAATATAAACCCTATGAAACTAGATGGGTTGCAAACTGGCTCAAGGACAGAACCCACATTGTTAGAATTGCTGGAGCCATGTCAGACTCCAAACCAGTTACAAGTGGCATCCCACAAGGCTCAGTCCTGGGACCTCTCTTGTTTGGTATATATTTCTTGAAGGTACAGGCCAACACGGAAGGACTGTGGCTGACCAAGTTCGCAGATGACTGCAAACTGGGCACCATAATTGACTCTCCAGCCCACACAAGCATCCTCCAAAAGGGCCTCATAGAAACAGACAACTGGTGCCAGAGCCATGGCCTCAAGCTAAATGCCAAAAAGTGTATAGTCATCCCCTTTGGCAAAAACAAAGTGCCCACAAGTTACCACATAGGTGGTAATCCATTAAGTACAGAAGAAGTAATTAGGGACCTGGGGACCCAAGTTGATAGCAATCTCTCATTTGACAACCACATGGCCAAAGTCGTTAGAAAAACATTTTATATAGCCCACCTAATCATGAAGGGATTCACATCTAGATCAGGGGAGGTCATCGTGCCTCTTTACTCATCCCTTATCAGGCCCATAATTGAGTACAATGCCCCTTTTGGGATGTACCTTACCAGACACCTGAAGCAACTGGAAAGACCCCAAAAGTACCTCACCAAGGGGATCAAAGGGCTCAAACAGATGCCATATGCTGCCCGGTTAAAGAAACTCCAGCTCTACTCAGTGGCATACCGCCTGCTCAGAGGCGATCTGGGCCTGACATATAAAGCCATGTCCAACCCGGAATTAATGGACATGCTGCACCTCAGAAAATCCAAATCTCATCGAGCTACGCGCTCGAGAGACTTGAACCTCAGCACTGAAATAAATAGGACATGCTGGAGGGACAGATTCATAACCCAGAGGCTCCCTTCACTCTGGAATAAAATCCCAGTCCAGGTTAGCCAGAGTCCCTCATTGACTCTCTTCAAGAGGAATCTTGATGAGTGGATGGGAGATCGTAGGTTTACCCCGGGTATCACTTCTGTGTCACTGTTAGACAGAGGCACAGTATACTAACCTCAAAATAGAGCATAGCAAAATTAATTTAAAATGGGTGGCGAAAGCCAAACACACTCTGGCTAGGCTTATAAATGCCCTAGGGCAGATAGCCTAGTATGAACCTATGAACCTATGAACTATACCTGTATACTGTTTATCTAGATAAATCCAAATGACAAAGTATTAGTTTAATCTTATTAGAATAAGTTTTATTAAATGACAACTGTTGAATAATACCAGCAAATATTGGATGTAATTGTAAATTGCATTGTCTTAATACTAAATAATATGAATGGTATAGTTATATGAATGTGTTTAAAGCATTCACTTGAGTTTAAACTTATACATTGTTAACGAAAATATATTACGTGACAAGACTAAAAGACATACCCCTGGATTCAACAAATTCCATGCAAGAATAAAGCTATTCTTGCACGGAATGGTTCGTGTCTGTATAGCACAGTAGCGTACCTTGCATATTCATGAAGGTGCACTGATGTAATGCTATACAGACACGAACCATGAATGAGTGCAGGGGGCATGTCCAAGTAGTACACGGACACTGAACACACCCCCTGAACTTAGAAAGTGCCATATGGTGCTTTCTAAGCTGAAATGGCATAATATTAGAGATTTACTCTAATATTATGCCAGTATTTTGGTGTCCTCGGACTCTGAAATGAAATAATGATCATTTCAGCATCCACAGACACTGAAATAAACATCAACATGAAGAAAGCAATGCAGGTGATGTGTGACAGGTTCTGTGACACACACCCTTCATTGTCAAAGTGCTGTATGATACCTCTGCAACCTGCTAAAGCAGGAAATGTGTGTAAATGCACAAATAATGGGATAAATCCCTCAAAAGGGTAAAGGACACATATTGCCCACTAAATATAGAAAGTTGATAGAAACCAGATCATGCATTATCATGAATTATTGAAGGGTAGAAGTCTGAAAGCAAATGTATGCTAATATTCCCTTATAGCAGTGCATGCTGACAAAGGCACAAATAATAGGGGAATAAATAATAAATTAGGGACATGTCTGAAAAATTGCCCTCACACACTTAGAAAGTCGATAGAAAACAGGGATATGTAATAGAAAGGAGTTCCTGAAGGATAAAAGCCTGAAAGCCAAATGAATGCCATTATTTCATGATTGCAGTCCTCAATGAGTTGTCAGAACACTACAAGACTCACTTATATAACATAATAATATAATAATAATAATATAAACTTTTTTCCTAGTCTAATGAATGTTTAAGTGTAGCTAAGCGGGTGTCCATGTTATGGCCCTCCACTTAACATAGCTTAAACATTCCCTAGGAGATAAATGCAAATATAAAGGTGAACTTTCCAAGTTGAGATAGTGTAGTGGGTAGAGTACTGGCTTTACATGCAGGCATTCACGATCTGAGTACCAAGACAGGCAAATTATTTTTCCATGAGAAAGTAGTGTTAAAATTATTTTTGTAAACTTAAATTATGTAGCAACTGTTTTTTATCAACCAGGGTAGTATAGCAGGTCCAAGTGAGATGTCAGTCTAGAAAAGATGTGAAACCCCCATATAAAAAACATGTCCCATACAGTATAGTCACACAAGAATATAATTTAATGAAAGCACATAGGGGGATGTCATGGAAGGTAAACATAAAATTATAATATGTCACTAATGATGAATCAATCTCACAATCCTGATACTTTATAAAATGAAATGTGTGCAACACTAAGTAGTGATCAGCTATGCTAAGTGGGTGTAAGCATTGCTTAAATGTAAATACTAAGCAATAAGTAGCCCAGCTAAGTGGATATGCACATTGGTAAGTAGTGCTCAACATCTATCCTTTTAAGCACTGCCAACCTTAGCTAAATGGGTTTGCACATCACTTAGCTTAGCTCAGCATGTTCAAAATGGTCCAATGATGGCAAAGGGCAGGAATTTGGCTCTATTTAAACATCACAGGTGGGAATACAGCCATAACCAGTTGTAGCTCATCCTTGTAGGCACTATGGCTGGCATAGGAGAAGGTTCGCACTTTTGGGCACAACGCTGAGGCATTCAGGAGTCCAGGATCATGGTTGGACTCCTAGTGAAAGACCATGAGAAGAGACTGCTGCAGGGTCAGTACCAGGGCTCCCAATACAAAGCATAGGCCTGGGACCATCTTGCACGTGATCTCACTAGTACTACTGGCATTCCTCGAACTGGTGAGCAGGTCTGGCACCATTTCGCTGACCTCAAGTATAGGAAGAGGGAGCTGTTGGACCAGTGGACCCAAGATACATCGGTACAGACTGTCCCTGAAGTGTGTATCAGTATCAATTAGTGTTCACCAAAGTCCAGCCTGAGTATGTGATTGATAGGTATGCATAAATGTTTCTTTAGCTGCTGTACAGCAGCTAAATGTTTCTTTAGCTGCTGTACAGCTGCAGATGAGAGGGCTGCGAACATAGACACCCATGTCAGCAGGTTGTTAAGGCTGTGCCGGGAGGCTGGTGAGTACAAATCTAGCTTGTCATATTCAGGGCAAATACATAGAAAGGAGTAGAATGTCAACTGCCAGTAGGTTAAAATTTGTACTGTGTGTAATGAATAAATGAGACGTTAGCAAAGTAATACTGATGTACAGGATATCTATCAATAAAAGTGCCAGTACCCTTCAATAAAATGAAAACCCCCAGACTGTTGTATTTACTTTGTATGTGGTGGTATGAATCTAAATGTGTACAGGTTTTGCACAGCAACTATGGCTCTGACAGCATGAATTAATTGAGGCTCATCTGACAAAGAATGTGGAGCTGTAAAACAGGAGATCAACTATATGAAATGTTCCATTTACCAAGATTTGATCCCTGAATAGTTGTGTGTAAACTAGCATACCATATCTCCTACAGCAGTGCTTAGTGTTAACCATTGCTTTCCAGATTATATGTCAAAGTATTAATACACAGTGCAAGAACTATCTGCCTTGCATGACTGTCAGATATAAGGTCAGATTGTCCAACCAAGAGAGCATTAGGCAGAAAAGAGTCAAGCAACAGACAGCAATTTCTCAAAAGCTCATTGTGTTGAAACACAACCTTGTTATACCTTTTTGCACAAACAGGCACGGTTTGAATCCTGGGAGTGGTAGTACGCTGTATGCATAATTTCACCCAAGAATATGTGAATATGTGTAGAAACAGTCAGGTAGTGTTAACAGAAATTTCCTCCACAGGTCTGCCAGGTAAGGAAATGTTTCTATTAGCTGTAAAAAGGCTGTACTAATACACTATGTACAACACTTCCACTGTTCAACCCCAAGGCTGGAAATGACAGCAAGATAAGTACATACACCAAGCAGTTTCTCACGATAAATGTCCCTCAAGTGTCATGCTGTCATGGCTAGTGGTCACTGCTGCCAATACCCAAGGTGACAGATAGAAATCCAGGAGGAGTATGGCAGTAGCAAACACACACAGCATGCGTGCAGGGCACCCCTGTCAGTGTCACATGTGTAACCATGAATATGAGAATATGTGCAGAAACAGTCAGGTAGAGTTAACAGATATTCCCTCCACAGGTCTGCCAGGTAAGGAAATGTATGTATTAGCTTTAAGAAGGCTTTAGTAATATACTGTGTACAAACATTCCACTGCCCAACCCCAGGCCATAGGTAGATGTAAAGTGAGGTCATGCCTGGAGAGTAAAGAGTAGAGTAATGATCACTACAGATGTGAACAATTGAAACCTATACAGTTGTTAATTGACATCTCTCTCTCTCTCTCCCCCACCCTATCTGCACCAATAATTCATACACATAATCAACGGGTATGTTTTTCTCCAAAACTACTGTTGGGACATTTGTCCTATTGTTCTGCAAATATTGAATCATTTGATTATTAATGTTCCCCATTCAAATATTATCATTGGTGGCCTGTTGCTATCAATGTAACCTGCATGCCATTATGATGCCTACTGTTGTTCCATTTATGCATGTGCTCTGTTTGCTATGCAACTGTTTCAAATCTGTTGTTTTGGGTTAATTGCACACCCATGCATGCTGTTAAAACTAATTTGGAAATGTTTTGTTCATGACTAACCAACATATTTTGTAAAACCCCAACACCATAGCATGTCTGGGAAGGCAGATCCCAGCAGATCTGCCTGTACCACCTTACCTGGCCATGGCACCAGGCCCCAGCACATCTGGGACCCAACCTGAGATCTCCTCGTCTGCTGATCCTGCACCAGCTTCGGGTGGAACCACCTCAGGGGACGTGGGCCCGCCCCCCTCGGAGTGGATGCAGACAGAAAATCATCACCCATAGCCAGGTCCAGAGTTTGGTGCATAGCACCATCCAAAAGGAGTTTGGAGGACAGCTGCACCAGATTAAGGGCCACCTGGCACATCTTGGGAATCAGCCTGCCCCTCCAGTCCAGCCCCCAGCACAGCCACTTTTGGGGACATGAATGTGCAGTGGTGACTGCCCATGGGTGGGGACTTCAGTCCCACTGTATTCATTTGGGGGCTCATGGGCATCTGATTCCCAACCACTCTCCCCATCCAAGCTGTTTACCCCCACATGTGTCATATACCACCCCTGTCTGCTGTCTTGTCTGTCTTGTCTGTCTTCATACCCAAATTACCTCCACAAATATACCTACTATCTTTCCCCATCATTCCACTGTCACCTTAAAAAACAAAAGGGCATCTGTTCCCCCCAAAAAAACTACGCCACATACATAGCTGTCTATTTCGCACATGTCTACTGGATACATGTAATCTGGTCCAATTGGCTTGACAACACATTCCTGTTGCCCTCACACCTCTCTCAGGAGTTTGAGTGTCCAAATTCACCTCCAAATTCTGTAGAAATTCACAGCTGTTACTGTAGAAGAAATGTACAGCTATGGACCTTCCCTATACCTGCCCTGAAAATTCCTAGCTACCATTCATACTGTACTTCCCTCTGCATGCCCCTTTTTACACCACTTTCCTATCACCCCTTTTTCTTTTCTTTTAAAGAAATTAGCATGGGGGTAAGTGGGAATAGGTTGTGGTAAGTGAATCAAAAATGGATTAACCATAGGTTGACATCACTTACCATCATGCAAACCCACTCACAACTGCTTAAAAGTGCCTTAATCACTCTGTATTCATCAGACCTTGGTCTGCCCAGCCAAGTTGTGAACCTGAGAAACATAACATTACATTATCAGAGCTATGAGAATCTGCAATGCTTTAACAAACATATCATGCATTCTGGTCATTTAACATTAAGGAAAAAAAACACCATTCCCAACTCTCGAACCCATGACCCTGTACACTATAGTCAGTGCAATGCACCACTACACTATCTGAGCTACAGGAATTCATTTCACTTTTTCAAACATGTCATGCAATAGAGGCATACAACAGCAGGGAGAAAGCCCTATGGAATCATTCATATGTTGTATATAGACATATATATATATATATATATATATATATATATATATACATATACATATATATATATATATATATATATATATATATATATATATATATATATATATATATATATGTATATATATATATGTATGTATGTCTGTTGAAACATATATATGAAATAGTAGATACATCATATAGATATACATATATAAATATATAAAGGAAGAGAAATATATATATATATATATATATATATATATATATATATATATATATATATATATATATATATATATATATATATATATATATATATATATATATATACATACACACGCACACACACACACACACACACATATATATATATATATATATATATATATATATATATATATATATACATATATATATATATATACATATACATATATATATATATATATATATATATATATATATATATATATATATATATATATATATATATATAAATGTATGTATATAACATGCAGTGCAGTCAAACCTTCGACCCATCCCTCTCAGCCTCTTAGTGCAAGAAACCTGTACAAAGGCTGTAAAACAGGGGGGATGGGCTATATATAGGGACATATTTCAAATATCACTGTTAGAAATTAAGACATTGCTACAGCAACATGATGCATTTCAGCAGACAATTACTGAAGGATATGAGGATGAAAACTGAAATATTATGTCATTATTTACTGACATAAATCCTTGGATCATCACAGTGATTTACCAGACAAATACAAATAAATTGTGTAATAGAACAAAAGTATGGGCCAAACATCTGGACATTCTGTGAAAATCCTGGCAGTGGAGAGGTATGTTCAGAACCCCTTAGTGCAATGAATCTGGACCAAGCCTGACAAAGTGGGGGGACAAAGGCATGAAAATAAGGACATATCCAAAATAAGTGAGTAGATAAGCTGAGAAAGTTGATGTAGTAACACTGTATGTCCTAACATATATTGACTGAAATATCACAAGTCTGGAACTCAATTGCTTCTCATTAGTTAGTGACCTCAATTCTCACATCATACCATTGATGTGTCAGGAATACACAACAGTCATGGGGACCAGACCAAAGATATTGGGCAGACAACTGGACATCCTACAAATGTGTGGACATAACACAACATTAGGGAAACTACACTCCGCTATCAAACAACATCCAAACTACAATCATACTGAGACAACACTACCCAAATCCAGCTCTGGGGTTGTACACATGCATTTGCAAATATACAGGCACTACAGGGATGTAACACTAGTGGAAAACAGACACTTGTGTGAAAGTGCATACCCAGAACCAATTGTACCACAGTCACAGCAACATACCAGTAAGCAGACTGAACACTACAGTATAATGACTGTGTGAGCAACAATATCCCAATTGTCACTCACACATTACCCCTACATATACTGCCCAAAGTCTCAATGTAGTGGAAATCTTGAAGTGTTATGGGACATTTCACGGTCTGCCCGTGCAAACATATACAGGTGATAGGGAACCAGAAACCAGAGGAGCATGCACAGTCAGATAGAAAGGGCCCATAACACTCACATGTTCTCCCTCCCTATACAGCCCAAATAACATGTACACACTACACTGCTACACAATCCTGACAGTCTGTTAACAATGGCCGGACATACACTGACTTCTCAAATGTATGGTTTCCCACAGAATGTATAGGCACAGGACTCATATCTATGGCCGCTTCCGTGTTACATGCCTGGGGGGTCTATGACATGAAAATGACATGGGATGGTAGCGGGAATGAATGCAATAAATAATGATACTACATACCTCTGAACCTTTTATTGCATGACATCTGGGCAAAGCCTGATATAATTGGGAGACAGAGGCTCAAACACAGGGGTATATTGGACATATTGCTGTTATAAAGCTAGACAGCTTCTGGTGTTAAAGGGTTTGTTGTTACATATCTTTTCTGAAGGATATGAAGTCAGTAACACCAATGGATGTTAGCATTTACTGACTGCATTCCCCAGAGTATCCTAATGATTAGCCAAGGACAACAACTGTCTGGGGAACAGACCAAACAGATGAGCCACGCATCTGTACAGTGTCTAGGCCTCTGGACAGTGTAGAGGTATGACAGCAGTCATGTAACAGAATGGAAAACCCCTGAGAGCTGCGAAACATGTGACCCAACACATTATGAAGCACAGTAAGACCAACATGACACTCCCCCACATCAGCTCTGGGCAATTACCCATGTATATTCAAATATAGCATGCACTACAGGGATGGAACTGTAGTGAAAAGCAGATAGTGGTGCAAAAATGTCCACCCAAAACCATTTGCACCATAGTCACAGCAACATACCAGTACCCAAAATGAATTCCAGAGTAGAATGGCTGTCTGAACAAGCATATCCTGATTTCCAGTTACACACTACACTGACATATACTGGCCAAAATCACAGTGTACTGGGAATCCTGAGGTGTTACAGGACATTTCACAGTCTGTCCCTACAAGCATACAGACCTGATAGACCACCAGCAGCCGTAGCAGCATGCACAGTCAGACAGGTAAAGGATGTATGGCACTGACTTGTGCTACTCTCCCTACCCAGCCCAACAAATATTGACACACAACACTGCTACACTATCTGGGCAGTCTGTTCACAATGGCCAGACATACATAACTGTTATATGTACAGATTTCCACAGAATTTCCAGGGTGTGGAGCCATAATCCTGGTCACTGCCGCATACCACGGCCAGGAGTCTGCTAGGTCACTGGGATGATAAATGGAGTGCAGTCGGTAATTAATTATATACCATACCTCTGCACCTCATAGTGCAGGATATCTGGACAATGCATGATGGACTTGGGGGACAGGGGGCCGGAAAGAGAGACATATCACACATAATGGTGTTATAAACTGAAACAGTTGCTAGTGTTACATGCATTGTTGTAACACAACATCCCTGAAGGTTATGATGTCTGGAACACCAATGGATGTCAACAGTTAGTGACTACAGTCCTCACATTATCCTACTGACCCCACAAAAACAGATATTGTTTGCGGAATCGACCAAACATAACAGGCAAACCTCTGGCCACTCTGTGGACAACATGCCAGTTGAGAGGTATGTCAGAGGCATATCACTGTCAGATGTCAAGTCACTCAGTAAATGCATGTCCACACAAACCCTGTCAATCTAGCAACCCGCCATGTGTATAACAGCACTAATGATATACAATTTGTACCCAGTTCTGGAGCTTTGTCCCTCATGTTGTTGGGCTGTCTCCACATGACCTGTCCTGTGAGGTATTCCCACCTACTGTTTGTGAAGCTGTAGCCCTCACACCTCCATAATGTCCCCATGCACAGGCAAGGAAAAGGGCCAAGGCTCACATTAAGGACAGCCCATATGTTGTAACTAGCAGCAGTGTCCAGGCCCACACCATAATACTATGTGGGCACCTACATAGCTGTATGGCCTCAGCAATACCTGACAGGACATCAACCCCCTCAAGATAGGCTGAATGCCTGTGGTGGACAACAGCAATATGCAACTACCATCATAGGTGAAATAATTCCTGGACAGGCCAAGAAGGAACAGGTGCCTCATTGATAGCCATGTCAACTTATTCTACACAAACAAATAAGGTCACAGTTGGCGTACACTAAGGCTGTCTTTGAGTGCAAACTGGATACATCCACCAAGGCCAGTCACTAGGCCTTTCAGACATGTGTCTGCAATTCCATAGGCAACACACATATCTGCTCTGTAGTGGTCATCAATAACACCATATACACATATGCTATAGATATAGGCAACTGGCTGCATACATTTTCATGGCTTTCTCCCCCCACTTTGTCAGGCTTGATTCAGATTTGTCTGTGTACTTAATAAAGGATTTTCGACTGGAAACAGACTGCCTGCCTTGCTTGGATTACTTTCGAATACTTAGTAATGCTGTAGAATTATATATATTTTCTATTATTACTTTTTGACTTGACGAGTTTACATTCGCTACTTCTACTACTATTGTCTGATCTGATTAATATACAGTGATTAACTAAAAATATATGGACTGAAAATCTTCCACACAGAGAAGTTTCTTACACTGTTTTGTTTTTAGACCCACTACACTTTAGTGGGTTGTTTTGAGACTTTGGGGATACCACGGAGATTACTTGTTTTTTGATATATTGCTGATCAGAACCTATGGCCATAGCATCTGAATCTGTCTGCAGTGACAGAGATCATACGTCAGGCCCCTGAATCACCCCAGTAAAGGATGGCTCACATATGACTACTACTGGAATGTGTGTTGAACAATACTGACTGTGCCAATGCTAGGCCAGCTACTGGCATGTCATACATATCCATATCTTACTTGTGAATACAACTATGATATACTTGCTTGTCTCAGAAATGTGAGAGACCTATACATGGTATTTGCATAGTAAAGTACTGTTGCAGATGTGTGTGTTGAACTGCATGTGATATACTGAGCTCATACCATTAAACTGTCTAGTGTTATGCACACTGACCATATGTGTGCCTCATATTTGTAATCATTTACTCATAGAGTTATGTTATGTCTGGCAAATCATTGTCAAATCTGTGAAGACTGAAATTGCAACATCTCCTTTTTTTCTTCTGGCTGGTCCCATTAGGGGACATCACAGTGGATCATCTGTTGCTATGTCTGCCTGCCCTATGTATCCTGCTCTGTCACACCAACACCTGCCTGTCCTCTCTCACCACATCAAGAAACCTTATCTCTTTTCCTCTTACCTGGCAGCTTCATCCTTACCATCCTTTACCCAATATACTCAGCATTCCTCCTCAGCACATGTCCAAACCGATGCAATCTTGCCTCTCTGGCTTTGTCTCAAAACTGTCCAACATGGGCTGACCCTCCAATATATACATTGCTAATCCTGTCCACCCTCATCACACCCAGTGCAAATCCTGACATCTGTAACTCTGCCATGTCCAGCTCTGACTCCTGCCTTTTTGTCAGTGCCACTGTCTCCAACCCATATAACATAGCTGGTCTCACTACCCTCTTGTAGACCTTCTCTTTCACTTTTACTGGTACTCGTCTGTCACAAATCAATCCTGTGACACTCTTCTCCACCCTCTCCATCCTGCCTGTAGACTCTGCACCTGTAATTCACAGTCAACATTACTCTGAGATGTTGATCCCAATCATTTAAACTCATCCACCTTTGCCAGCTCTACTCCCTGCATCCTCAACATTCTGCTAGCACAGGTCATATGTCACATGAAAGGTGGGTAATATTTTTGAATGCATTATTGCGGTCTCATTTTATATATTACAAGAACATGGCATGTTAACAGGGGTGTGTACACTTATGTCCACTGTAAGCTTAGAAGGTTGGTGGTGTAACAGAAATTGTGCGACCATACATTTACTGCTGGTTTGGTGGTCTGAAACTCAAATGTATGTCATTAATTAGTGATATCACTCCTCATATCATCCCAGTTATGTATCAGACAAACACAGGTGATATGAGAAACAGAGAAAAAATGAGACAGACATCTACACCTCCTGCAAGGATCTGTACAGTTGTGAGGTATGTTCTGTAGTGCTTGTCACTGTGCTATACAGGTGAACAGCAATGATGTGTATATGGATGTAGTCTGTGATGGGGAAGGGCCATCACCTACTAACACTACTCATGTATCCCAGAGTTGTATATTGCTAGTTACATGGAGTAAAACTGGCTGCAATGTATAATGTTGAGGGCTGTGTGTCATGCATGTCACCATTTGGGTAATGTGAGGTCTGTGTAATAGATTTGTCCCACCTCACCTCTACGTGTGTGTGTGTGTGTGTGTGTGTGTGTGTGTGTGTGTGTGTGTGTGTGTGTGTGTGTGTGTATGTGTGTGTGTGTGTGTGTGTGTGTGTGTGTGTGTGTGTGTGTGTGTGTGTGTGTGTGTGTGTGTGTGTGTGTGTGTGTGTATGTATACATGTCTGTGTGTGTGTACCAGCCATCCTCAAAGTGCAGGTATTAATGTACATATGTTGTCTTCCCCTCACAGGTGACAGAGTTCAGGGGACCCTCCTGCTTACAAACTGATGTCATTGTCTCTGCAGACTCTGACAATGATCATAGGAGTAATGAGGTACAGGTGGGATTGTCAGGGGCTCAATCTGTGCCATTGTTTAGCATCCCACTGTTGTCCACACCATCCCAGCACACAGTGACAATGACCACACATACCCCATCACCAGTGGGCACAGATGATGGACAGTTGGCAGGTGATGTCATGGAACAGGTTAGTGTGGTGACTATGGGAGGTGTGACTGTAGACACTGGCCATAGCCAGAGTGCAGGCAAAGTCCCACACAGGCCAATGAACAGGGGTGCATGCAGGAGGACTGCTGCTTGTCATGCCACTGTTGCAAGTGCCACAGCAGGTGTCACCAGATGCATGTTTTAGGCTGTCATGGATGCACAGGCATGTAGTGAATGCCACACCAGACAAATACTCAGGGTGGTGGATGCAACTCTTTCTGATTTACATGGTGACATACATGACCTTGTTGAGAAAACACATCAAAATACTGAGGTCATGAATAGACGGTGGGGTGAGACCTTGGCAATCCTCAACAGTGGCATGTCTATGTTAAAGCATGTGGTGGGAGATGGCCATCGGCCATGTGGATGTAGGTCAGCACCAACAACAGCTGAGAGTCTACGGGGCCATGCACCTTCACAGTCCTGTAGTGGCAGTGAGACCAGCACTACCGAAAAGGGGATGCTGTCCATATCACACTGGAGCAGGCTATGGGCACGTGGTCCTGGCCAGTCCTGTCAGGAACATGGATCCAGTAGACAGCAGTCACCATCAGGAAGCAGTATTGCATCTGTGCTTGGGTCTGGTGGTGGCAATGATACCCCTGGCAGGACCAGTTCCCATGTCCATGGCCGGAGATGGTGAACTGGACACTTTGCCATGTACAATCCATAGCTGTCCAACATACACCTGTGTAGGGCAGCCACATGGTGTGACTGTGTACATACATACACACACACATTTGTATCACAGGCAGGTCACCTCCTGACACACAACACACCCATGATGTCAACCGTATGGCCCAGCCTAGGCCCCTGGCAAACCCACACCACACCTTGTGTATATGATGATACCTATGCCACATCCCTCTCATCCATAACATTAGTGCAGGGACATGTTAATATGGGTCTGATGCACAGGGTGAATATAGTACAGTGTAGCTATGTAATACTGTGTAAGGTACTGTTGGCTTGCATTTGTTATGGGTACACATTCAGGTGTATGTACCTTATTAGCCATGATGCATTATTGCTGTTAGTACCACTGATTGAATGTAGTCTGACATGCTGTATTCTGTTTGTGCTCCACGTGTCTATGTGTCTGCAGGCTGTGGCCCTGCAGACATTCCCAAGAGGGAGTATGGCAGAGTGGGAAAACACCAACTTTGTCTTAGGCAAGGTACAGCTTTATATGTACAAGTACCAGGTGTGTAGGTATGCAACAGGGTGTGAGGGACACTGTCAGTGTGACCTTGCATAATACCCCTTGTCACAGATAGGTAGCCTTCAGACATGTCACCTCAGTGTTGTGTAGTACCACAGGCCCATACATATGGAACAGGTTACTGCAGTACTGTCAGCAGGTCCCTCACAAGTGTAGCCATTACATTAACTGCAACAAATTCACCTGTCAACACCTTTTGGCCCTACCATTTCTTTCCCATACACTCAACCCTGATGCTGAGGGCATGCATGATACTGTGTATGACAGGTTTGTGGTATGTATTCCTGAGTTTGACAGGGTGGAACAGGGAGACAAAATGGTGCATCCTTTGCATACACACAGTAAGGACTGACACAGGGGATGTGCACACAGTAACATAAACATAGTTGGCAATAGACAGATTAGTAAACCTACATATCCACTTTGATGTACTGTAGTACTACATGCACATGACATGGCCCACATAGATTATATGCATGGGACATAACGCACTACCTCTTACAACACATAATATTGTGAATGCCTTCATGGATCATGAGATAACCCACCAGAAATAGTATCTGGAGTCATATATTGCTCCTACAAGCCTGGACAAGTGATAGTGTAGCAGACGTTGTATCAGCATGATGTTTAAGGTATGATACCTGATACTGGCATGTGTGTCACTACACTCAATGTGGCTGATTTGGCAACAATTGGAACCAAATACACTGGACCAGCCAGGAAGGACACAAATGTTCTGGGGGACAGTCTTGACAAATTGGATGAGTTTATGGAATACTTGTCGCAAACCCCCACTTTTTTGAAATTTACACATAAGGTCACCTTTGATTGTATGAATTATCTGGATGTCTCTATACATAAAACCCAGGGGGGGGGCTTTAAATCTAAGATTTACAGGAAGGAGACTTTCTCCAGTTCATACATCTGCAAGACACAAAACATTGAATGGTAGGACATATACTAATTGTAACTTATATGGCTTAGTATACTTGGTATTGTATGATTTCTGTGATGGATTCTACATGGGGAAAACTGAGATGCAATTGAAGTGTAGAATTTATGAACATTTAAAATGATGTCAGAAATCACAATTCTAAGGATGCACTATTCAGGCATACCTTACAATGTGGGGGGGGGGGCTAGTTTTAAATTCTTTGTTATTGAAGTGGTACCCAGAGATGTGAGGGGGGGGTCCCTGTGAAACCCGACTAGAGTTTAGGGAAACTTATTGGCAAGTAGTACTGGAAGCAAATAAGTACCTGGGACTCAATGACCATATATCCCTACTTCCCCTATTAAAGTTAAGGTCTGCCTAGCTCTAACCTGTTTTATGGGAATCTTATCCATTATTTTATTTTTTTGTAATAACATTATTAAAATCAAGCAATTGTTAATACTATTTATGTATTGGTATTTGTATGTGAGTGTTTTTATACGTTGTTTAAAATAGGATTACATTGAGCATTACTAGGAGTGTTTTTATGGTGTATATGTTCTTACATTTTAATTAATAATTTAATTGATGGAAAGGAGAGATGCTATTTAATGGTGTGATTTTACTTTTTATGTTATCTGATGAAGTCTGGGAGGTACTCGGATGAAAACGCATTTAATGTACTTTGAGCGTTAATTGCTTACATTTTTTGCTTGCCAATAAACGAGTGGACTGAAGATTTTGTGTCCTTCCTGGCTGGTCCAGTGTATTTGGTTCTAAATTTTGCTTACTGGACTTTCTCCGGCTTTTTTTTGTTTTGATTTGGCAACAATACCACATACATGGGCATTGTTAAGGGACACAGACACATATAGGTTGCAAACATCTGGATATTCCATAGACATCTGTACAGAGGACTGGTATGGCCTGCACAATGGTTTAACATGCTGCATGTGAGACAGATCCCATTACCACACTATATAAAGTAATGCCATTGGGAGGTGGTAAACAGGCATGGATGGCACACACATCAAAATCATATCAGCCAAACAGGATATGATCTTCACCCAAACACACACTTGCCAGTATTGAGATCAAAACCCCTACCTATCTAGTTATTACTACTACAGTGTTACACAGTTATCAGATGCACCACAGAGCCTATATGATTTCACCTCATCCCAAGATACTTCTAAGGTGAATGACATCAACAGGCCTAGTAAAGTAGGGTGATGGGAAGTGTACATGGTGGTACACAACTCAAAATGGTATAAGCCACACAGTATATGATTCTCACACAAAAACAGTTGCCAGTAGCGAGATTAGAACCCTACCTATCTAGTTATTTCTACAATAGTGTTACACAGTTATCAGATGCACCACATAGCTTATATGATTTCACAATACAGACATTACTGTTTCAGACTATGTAACCTTCAGACAATTCTCGCTACTGCAAACATCTCACCCTACCACATTTCTCAGTATGTAAGGGTGATATTTGTAACACAAGCCCATCATTGTGCCTTTGTTCCACTTTTATTTATGCCCTTGTTCAAACTTCTTGCTGTCAGAGGTTGGGAGTTATCGGTGTGGGTACAGAGTGCATTCTATTGTGCAGGCATGTCCATTATAAGTAAAAGCAAACATAAGACAAAAGGATTATTAAGAATAACTACTGGCAACCGTACCAAAAGGCACTTATATTCACAAAAGCCTTGGCACCTTAGCTATACATCCTTCAAGATGTCACTTATATTGTGTAGTATATTCTGCATAGCACTGTGACTTCCAGGTATGTCAGTGGCATAGCAGCGGGTGTCACTGACATGCATAACAATTGGCACTGCAGTTATCTGCACATGGATCTGTGAAAGATGGCACTGTAGCTAGGGCACTATAAGACAACTGGCAGGAGAACGTGCTGGCCAGATCCTGACAGTATTAACCACACATACACATAACTCATTGACCCCTGCATATTGTGGACAGGCAACATGTTTTCGTGTGTATTGGTACAGCCCTGCCAATGTGTGCTAGGCTGCTATTTCCCTGCAAATATACATACTATTGCATTTGTGTGGGTATATGGGGGGGGGCACACCTGTCAACAGTACACATTTGTGCAGACTGTACTGATATTAGCTTTACATGTTGGTTCCATTGACCATACTATTGTGCCTTGTCTTGGGGACTAGAGGCATATCAGTAAAGAGCACAGATCAGATTGTACTGACACACATTTGAGTTTCAGACTTCTTAGCCTTCATAGCCTTACTGCAACAGTGGGTCCTGCTGTGCTATCACTGTGTGAGTCTGTAGGGGGTAATTCAACATTGTCACCATTTCTGTGCCTTTACTAGACATTTCTCTGTGGTTTTCTACAGCTGACTTGCTGTGTAGGTATGAGGGGTGGGTATGGAACCCCCACACCCTGACATCCATGCCTGTGACCTATGACCCTACAGTTAGTTGTCCCCACACATATACTGCAGTGGGATTTGCCACCTTGGGTGTTACTGCATAGTGCTTGAGGGCCAGTTTTTGCCAGACATTTCCTGGTGTCTCACATAGCTGTCAGTTGTATGCTGCTATCCCAGGAGATCACCCCATTTCCTTGCATGCATGCAGCATTACCATAGATATGCTAGCAAAACATACTAATCCATTCATGTATTGTTAAGAAGACTGACTTACCTTGAGCTTGCGGCAGTTGTTAGGACGGTGCTTGAAGGCAGCCTTTGCTGGATGCACACAGTACACTACCTATACATGCTAAGTTACAGGTAATGTGATGTGTGTCATCCATTTTACTGTGTGTGTGACTCAGAGAGGGGTGTCAGTCCCTGGGGTTCCTACATTATCAGTGTGTGCACTATGCATTGCCTCTTTGCCGAGCCTTTAGCATACTGGGCATGCCTCTGTCTGCCTACAGGAGCAGGCTCAGTGGCCTCCTCCTGAGTCCCTCTGTGCCTGTGGGGACCTTGGCAATGGTGGTGGACTGTGTGGCCCTTCCTCGTGCTGTTCTTGCTGCAGCTGTTTCATCAGGATCATATTGTGTAGCATGGCACATACTATGAACATGTGTGCACATGTGGCTGGAGAGTATTGGCTCCACCAGATATGTCAAGGCAGCAGAACCATGACTTGAGCATCCCAAACACATGCTCTATAATTATCCTGGTTTGTGCATGTGCCTCATTATGGCTTTCTTGTGTGAGTGTGTGTGCATGTCTGATAATTGTCATCATCCATAGCTCCAGTGCATAGGCACCATCCCCCACCAGATGGCCATATGGGATGCCCCTACTGGCAAATGCCTGGTACAGCTGTAATGAATGCCAGATGTGGGAGTCGTGATAGCTTCCTGGGCTGCCAGCACACACATTCATGATAATGCTCTGGGCATTGCACATGACCTGGCAGTTGATGGAGGGGAATCCTTTGCAGTTTATGTAGATCCTACTCTATTCACCAGGTAGTGCTCTGATGTGGATGTGTGTGCAGTCTATAGCACCCAGTATGTCTGGGTATTCTGCTACATGGTGGAAGAGATGCTTATTGCTGGTCCTCTCCTCACGGGTGTTGTGGAAGTAAATGTGCTCACCGGCATGTGGTAGCATGGCATCCAGGAACTGGTGGAGTACCCTGGATGCAGATGCCTGTGATTTCCCCATGATGTCCCCATTAGGTCTTTGGAAAGTACCTATAGCTAGAATTCTTAAGGCTGCACATACTTTGACATCTACTGGGGTGGGTTTCTCTCTGTTGGCTCTGGGTCTGAGGTGAGGCCGACACAGTTTGATGATTTGCTGCAGTATGTCTCTGTCCACCCTGTAGTGCTTTACTATCTCCAGATCATGTAGCCCCTGGTAAGTTACCCTGGGTCTGAATACTCTTCTCCTCCACCTCTGTCTGTGGAGGTTGTCAGCATTATCCTCCTCTCTGCTCTCAGCCTCTAGCATATACAGATGGATTAAAGCAATGGCAGCTGCTAACATTTTTCCTGTTAAAATTCCCCCACATGGGTACATCAATGGTGCAGAGTTTGTGAGAAAAACTAGACTGTAAGGTGTTTCCATAGTTTATACTGTTGTGCTGCGGATGCTGCCTGTATGATTGGCTGGCTATGATGCACTCCACCTGCTAGCTATGTAATTTGTACTTGATTGCTTTTATTCTACTATTTCCCTTTTCCCCTTTTTTTCCCTTCTTATTTCCTCCCCTTTTAAGCCCTGAGGCATGCCGCTCAAACACGTTGCCCAAATGTGAGCAGTCCTGCTATTTCCGTTTTTTTTTTTTTTAGTTTTAGACCCGGTGTGCAGCGCACAAACCCATTTAACTAATGTGAACATTAAGAAATAGCCCTCCCCTGGCTGTGAACACACTCCTCATTTCGTGGAATAAGTCAATACAGCCTCAGACACACCCCCTTGCTTAACTGTGCTCAGCTAAGCTTATCCCTGCACCTTAGTAAGTGTACTTACAGCATGCCTTAAACATGCCTTATTCATGTCTGTTGCTCCTCCTAGTTACACCATTGTGCTAGAGCACCGACATGGTTAGGTGCAGTTTGGGACTTAGAAGATTTTTGTGATTCAGTAAATGTCCCCTCATTTGCATATCTCACAGCCTTAGTCCATAGTTACTGCACTAACACAGAGCCTTTCCCTTTGACAACTACTGTTCCCTGGTATTGTTTTTATTCTGTATGCCATAGACTATATTGGCAAAATGCAGATTTCCCTTAAAATTGAGTTTTTACATTTTTTTTTATTTTCAGCATGATCCTGATTGCAAGCCGCTGCCCTATGCTTAAACTGCCAAGATCGGCCAAAAAAAAATTAGATTTTTATTTATAAAAAAAAACAAACAAAAAAAAAAAAACAGTTTTCCATGCTATATTTGGCCATTGGCATGCCTAAACACTATAATACATGTTTTTTTGGGAGCTGTCATGCCTCTGTTTTGTTATTTGGAGAATTAGTAACCGAACACATTTCTGAAAATAACACTGCTCTTGCACGGATACCTGCCTGCTTGGTGAATTGCTAATTTACCTCATTTGCATGTTTTTCACCCGCAAATGAGGTAAGCATTCTGCAATCATTTCCATGTAGGAATGGTGTAGGTACTCTTGTGCATGTCAGATCAGCTGTTTGCTGGATTTCTCGGCAGCCATATTCGCAATTTTCAGCTTAATGAATCCCAGGGCTAGTAAGCTACTTTCTTTTAAAAAAGTGATTAGATAGTTGGGCTAAGAAATTACTCTTGGAAGGGGTGTGAGAAAGTATGCTTGAATGGCTAGTCTCTTTAAGGGTGGGGGTTTGTTTCCCCATAGGAGGTTTAGATTGTTTTTTTATCTCAATTTTTAATATTTTATTGTTCAACTCTTTTTTATTGGGTGTCTATGAGTATAATTACATTGCCACATCAGATAAGAATAAGTCATTCTTTTTAGTTAAATATGTTTGTTCTCTGATAAATATATGTACCCATGACTAACAGTCTGAATAGTAGTAATCTATCTATGAAATGTATTTCTATCAATGTAAATGTTTTGAATAATGGCTGTAAAAGGGGAAGTATTTTAAAATATCTGAAACTGTTCAAAGCATATATATTTTTACTCATCTTGTACAAGAAGACATAAATAAAATCAACACAAATAGCTATACAATTTTAGTAAGTTCTCCTTATAGACAAACAAGGAGAGGAGTAGCAGTTTGATGGAAAAAACTCAATTTTAATGCCCAAAATTAAAAACACATATGACAAATCAGGGATGTTTTGTTTAGTAATGGTATCTATAAATGGGAAGATATATACATTAGTAAATAGTAAATATTTATTAGATACCTGGAATAGGTGTCAAAGTGCCCAAGCAACATTTAGAAGACATTATCCAACATGTTAAAGGGGATATAATCATAGCAGGAGAATTTAATTGTATAATGAATGATTGTGACATTAATGGATAAAGCATACAAAAGAAAACAGCAAAATCAAAGGTACTATCTGATTTTATTGACACTTGTAACATTGTTTATATTAATGAATGTGCTGATCCAAATGCATTATTTTTCACACATTATTCTCATTGACATGATACACAATCAAGAATAGATAGTGTGTATATATCAAGAGACATAACTACAAAGCTATATGAAGCCGGAGTAGTCACATGTCCCTTGTCAGACCATAAAGCCATTACTTTTGATATGGACTTGCATACAAAACAAAAGCTAACTGTAACTAGAATACCATTATACATAACAGACTTAAAGGAGTTAAAGGAATATTATGTTAAAGAGAAACAAGCATTTTTATATATAAATCTCACTGATGATGAATCTATATATATATATATATATATATATATATATATATATATATATATATATATATATATATATATATATATATATATATAAATATATATATATATATATATATATATATATATATATATAGGTCTACTACAGAAGCACGAACCACCAAATACCTGACTTTTAGAACACCGAGACCGGAACACTAAAATTCCACAATAGCAAAAATGCGCAACACCGACAACCAGTATCCCAAAATTTAAATAACCAACATCCAAAAGTACGACACAATCCACAATGCAGTTCTATGACACAACTCATAATAAATCCCTTTGCAGTGACATACTAGTTACTCCAGTTTCTATAAATCCGGAAATGCACATCACTGGGCTAAGCAGCTCAATTTAAATTGAAGTTCACACTCATTAATCAATAATTGCCGTCTGAAATTATCTGTGATACGCATCCAATACACCCGAATATGTCCTATGCCGCTACACTTCATATCCAGACAAGATCGAGAATAAAGATATGTAAATTAGTATATTTCACCAAAGAACTACCACCAACTCCACACAATATGCAGCAACACCAACTGTAAAGTAGAGCACCTCCAACTGTTCCACATTCCAAATCTATAACACTAACACCAACAATTCAAAGTGGTATGCATAGAGTCAATGTCATATTTGTGATGTATCACATACATCCTATGCGTCATGTACTGCTTCACTGGTTCAGTTAACTTTATGTAAATGAAGCGTTACTATGTTGACATGAAGAACAGGAAAGCAATACTCTTCTGAGTAGTAGTTCATTTGATAATGAACACATAGATCACTACATATTGTCAACTCACATTTTAACAGCTTTGAGATTGCTTTTAGGAATTAAATATTTGAATAACTGTCCTTATTGGATCGAATGCATTGAAAGTTATGGTGATGGGTTATTAGCTTGTGCTTTTTAGGGGAGGGGGGCATCCAGTTGCCATCCTAATGCACAGTTCATCCACTCTATTCTGCTCTCTGACTAAAGCACACAGAAGTACATTTAAATCAGTAATTCTACTTCCTATTAAGCACTTTAACCGCCAGTGCCACGCCTCCACAGAATTTTGTGTACAAGGCAGGAACAGCTCATTTTACTCAGAAATATTCCAAAAGCTTATGGGGAAAAGAGGTGGAAACTGAACAGAGGAAGCAGTTCGAGTGTTTGTAATTTTCCATGTACATACCAGTCTGAGAAGTACTTTAATAGTTCCCTTCCTTCTATGGGGAAAGTCTCCCTTAATATTTGATATGTTGAACAGACTTCACTTTCTTTAAGAAATGCTAGTGCAACTAAGCTCTTTACAGCCAATTGGAAACTGATTTGTGTTATACAGATGTGACAGGCCTAAAGCTTGTACTTTTTGCCACACATTCTGGCTGAAGTGAAAGAGACAGCCTTTCAACTGTGCACCACTAACATTCAATCTAACACTTTTTACTGCAGCAGCTTCAAAATCACATAGCACATAACGGACATTAACTTCAAACTGTTGCTCAGTCAACATGTGGAAAACTCAATGCCACAGATAGTTATAAGGTCTCAATGATTTCTTGGACATTAGTGCAAACCGTAAAAGTAGATTTTTGCTGTGACTTCCATATTTTACCAGTCCATGGATGCTGTACAATTGGCGGCAAGTAACATCTCTGTTCTTTACATTTTTGTGTTAACTTATATTTACAGTCCCAGTAATGTCTGCTTTCTCTACTTCTCTCTAGATGATATAGATAACTGTCGACAACTAACAATTCCTTACTTTTTTTGAGAAGTTACGGTTTTGTACATGTTCCCAATCATTCCTGGTGCTTCCGTATATCAGTCCTCTATTTCTGAAGTTGGTACAATGTACGATGGTTTTCCTGGACTGTGCCTTTTTAAAGTGCTACTTCCTTAATTACCATTCATTAGTTTTAATTGCAGGTGTCGGCATTTTGATGATCTGTGTTGTGCATTTTCGCTATTGGGGAATTTCGGTGTTCTGGTCTCTTTCTAAAAGTCTTGCATTTGGCGATTTGCGCTTGTGTAGTAGACCCATAATATATATATATATATATATATATATATATATATATATATATATATATATATATATATATATATATATATATATATATATATATATATATATATATATATATATATATATATATATATATATATATATATATATATATATATATATATATATATATATATATATATATATATATATATAGGACTCTGAAGTCATTTTTATATGGCAAATGATTAGCATGGTTTAATAACAAGAAAAAACAATGGGACAAACACTTACAGGAATTACAAATAAGAACTGATAAATTAAAACAAGACATTCAGAAAGGAAAGACAAATTTAACAAGTGAACTTGATGGGATGAATAAAACATACTTAGAGACATTGCATTATAAAACAATGATAAACCTAGAGAAGATCAAGCTATGTTCTTATTCGATGAATCCTAGTAATGAGAAAAGAATTGCAAATAGAACTAAAAAGATCATGAAAGCAAATCAGATAAAGAAAATACACATATTCCAGATTTTAAGAAGAAAGCATCAGAGTTAGAAGGAATTATTGAACCTTTTAAATTATATTTTCATAAAGTCAATACCTAAAAGGAAAATTAAAACCTCAAAACATGTTAAAGTCTTTCTTTAGAAAACATAACAAAACTAAATTATCAGATGAACATGTAAAGTTAATAGATAAATCACAATGACCAAACTTAAATTCCAAATTAATAAGTTAAAGCTAAACAAAGCCCTAGGTATAGACAATATGATCCCAGAAATCTTTAAACTACTACTAACTAAAGAAGCATTAGCATTAATGTTAAAAGTGTTTACATTAGTAAAAGATGGCAAACATATTCATCCTTCTTGGAAATACACAATAATATTACCTATTTTGAAGCCAGATAAAAATGTAAGTGAATGTTCATCTTATAGACCAATATCTTTACTAAATATAGATTACAAGATGTTTATGGCAATACATATAGCAAGAATTAAACAACTGCGCCCATTGTTAATAGACAAAGATCAAACTGGCTTTATAAAGGAAAGAAATACATATGATAATATTAAAATAATCATATCCTTAATAGATTATATTAATCTTAAAAAGAGTAACATGACTATGGTCAGTTTAGATACAAATAGTGCCTTTGATTCTATCCACTCAGATTATTTATGGTGAGTTTTAGAGGAATATGGATTCTCACAAAAATTGATACTGTTAATTAAATCTCTTTATGAAAAATCCTTAGCTTATATAAAGATTGGATCATACTTTTCTAAATCTGTTGAAATTACTAGGGGCACAAAACAGGGATACTCCTTATCTCCATTAGTGTTTGATATAGTCATTGAACCTTTTGCAAATAATATTCAGACAGATAAAACTATCAAAGGCATACAACTTCACAATAGTTTAGAAATAAAAGTTCAACTGTTTGCAGATGATATTCTGCTAACCTTGAAGGATAATAACATTTCATTAAAAGCTTTATTAAACTCAATTGAACTTTTTCCGAGGCTCTTGGGCCTTAAATTTAATGAAAACAAAACAGATGTTACTTATAAACTCTAGTTTAAAAGATTTAGATAAGGATTTTTCTAACTATATAGCTGCTGACAATAAAATTAAATACCTAGGGGTTATACTTACAAATGAATTAGATAAAATAATTATAATACACTACACTAATATCCCAAATAATATTAAAACTCACATACAGAGATGGAATAATTTATTTTTTAATGGAAGACAGATTATATATAATTAAAATGATTATTTTTCCAAAATTACTATACTTTATACAAACCCTCTCTCTTCCTCCCTCTAAATCTTTCATAAAACAATTTAATAAATTGATGCTAAACATATTATAGTATCCTAATAAACCTAGAATAGCTATGAATTATTATTTAAATGATTGGGAAGAAGGAGGAATTAGTATTCCAGCTATAGATATCTATGCACTGTCATCTACCATAAACACAATATTATTATGGGTAAATGCTGCTTATTTTGTCAGATGGAAGCAAATACATAAAAGGATATGGTTAAAATCGGGTTTTACTTTGCTATCATAATATGCAGAAATGGTATCAAATGATTTTCTTTGGATGATAAGGAAACGTTTTGCAGAAAATAAACACAAATGTATAAGTTCAAAATTCATAAAATACATTTTAAATGGATACAAAAACCTTATGAACACAAATCATAACATTAAAGCTTGATCATTCTTATTATATGCTATTGCATGTACACAGAATAATATTAAAACCTTTGATATAGACACAATCAAGACTCTTAGGAAAATGAACTGATTTATTGCCATCAATTGTTAGAATATGGGAAAGTTCTAACAATGGAACAAGTAAGAAGCAAATTTAACCTAAACAATGATTTGTGGCTAACCATATAAGATATAAGGCAGTATATTTTAAACAGATTAGAGACAATGCAGTTAACAATTAGACAAAATGTATCTAAATTTATAGAGCATATGGTCTCCTTAACAACACAAACTGTTAATGGAAAAGGCCACTTATTAAACATTTATAAAATAATTAAGAAAACAAAATTACATCATAAAGCAAACTTTTGGGACCTTTAAAAAACAATCAACTACGAATTGCCTAATGACAATGATAAAAAATGAATACTTCTCTCTACAGAGCAAATATCTCTTTCATTACAATGGAAGCTTTTTACATGGAAATTTATTCATAGATCTTATATAAAATCACATAAAATGGAACTAATGTATAAACAAGATATTGCATGTTGGAGATGAAAAGTAAAATTGAAAGCAGACTGGGAGCACATATTCTATGATTGTCATTTGCTTAAATCATTTTGGGATAAAGTAAATTATTTCCTACAAACAGTTTTTAATGATAAATTTCAGTTACCTAAATCTTTTAATGCTGCCATTCCTCAAAGTGTTCTTAGAACAAAGTTTTCACCCTTATGGACACTATTAGCCACTGCATGCAAAACCATTACAACAAATTGGAAAATTGAAACTTCACCTACATTTAAAGAATACAGAAACATCTTATTAAATGTATCACAAATGGAAATGAACACCATCAGAACACAAAGGGCCACCTCTTATAACTCATGGCAAAAAGTGGTTGAAATACTAGAGAGTAATGACTGTAGTACCTCATAAAATGAACTTTGAATATAAAGATGTGAATCATTTTTGTAACTCTAGACACATTTGTAAATATTTTTTTTGATATTATTTTATATTTGTTAAAATTATATTGTTGTTAACCTGTATTGATGGCATGTATATATGATAAAGTTATGGAGAATATATTCATTTTGAAAAATTCAATAAAAATATTTAAAAAAGAGTATTCATTCATACAAATGTGCTATGATAATAGTTAATAACAATGTATATTTTTTAAATAAAAGCTGCCTTTCATTTTACTAAAATACCTGTGCATAAATTAATAACTTAGCTGCCCTTGGTGTTAAGAAACTTTGTCATTTAAATCAGTGGTATGTACAATTAAAAGCAGTTGTAAATAGAGTTCTCTGTACTCAACACCCCCCCACTGGAAAATAAACTTTTTCTAAGATATAAAAATATATATTTTTTAAATTGTTGAAATCCTGATGAACATTTTCAGTGCAGTACTCACATCATTCCCTTTTAAACATACATA
The DNA here is from genome assembly GCF_019279795.1 of Protopterus annectens. NCBI lineage: Eukaryota > Metazoa > Chordata > Ceratodontiformes > Protopteridae > Protopterus > Protopterus annectens. Next base: position 143,542,451 of record NC_056751.1, read on the forward strand.
TGTTCACAAATTCTCATTCTCAGTGGGTATTACACCTTATATCTTACCACCACAAAAAGAAGTATAGAAAAGGCAACAATCAATGTGCACCATTCCCTTACCATTACAATGAAATCTACTATTTTCAGGAATAACCAAAGATACGATAATTTAGAAATGTTAAGAGAATCAAAAATGTATCTACACTGGAAGCAAGATCCACATTTAGCCATTCATTTTTAAACATTGAGAATTGTCTGTCCTTGTCTCTATTCCAAGTTTCCAAATTTCTCCCTCTTTTATATATAAAAGGTAGGATATAGGTTCATAGGTTCATTGGTGTGTACTATGCTAATGGCCCTGGAGCCTTTACAAGCCTAGCCTATAGGATTACCCTAGCATAGTGCCACCCAACATTAGTAATAATCATTGCTTTAGAATACATGATGTTATCCATTCAGCATCTGTTGTAATAAATAGAAAAGGCTGAGACTATGATGTCTTGTACACTGCATCCTCACCTGCTGTGCTATCTTACAAGACTTCAGAGTAACCATTTTCTCTGAACATATAGCTCAACAAATGTAATTCAATACTATATGTACTGTCACTGGATACTAGCCTCAAACATCTAACAATCTGGCCCTTTATTAAGTTTTTTTTTTCAGTAGCAAGGATGACCACCTGACTAATTTAAGTTAATAAAAACTCAAAGTTGCTGCTGCAGAGCCAAAATGAAACTCGATAAAGATAGACAAAATAATTTTTTGTAAAGCGCTTTTTGTCTCACTTAATAGAGGAACTTATTCAGATAAAACCATTATTACAGACAAACATTTAAATACAGTCTTATTTCCTGTCATACACCAATCAGAAATACCTTCCACTTAACCTCATTACACTTAACCATTTCATCCTTTATAATACCTAACTCAACGCCTACCACTACTTTAACTTGTGCTGCAATTATAAGCAATGGTACAATCCCCCATTACCTTTTATTTCAAAATTATTAAAACGCCACTTTAGGTTATACTCAGTGATAGGCAGTGATATAACCCTCATCTCGACCTCAGCCCCTGCCCAGAAAACCACAGTGAAAAACTTCTCTAAAGCAAATTTCACACTCCTCAAAACCGAGGCGGAATCCTTCAAAGCCCCCGGGCCTGTGGAAAATACGGCCCAGACCGCAGAATCCTTTATAAACACATTCTATGAACACCTTCAGGAATGCATGGATCATGCAATCCCAAATAAAACCAAGACCCAATCCTCCAAAGGCAGATGTCCTGTCTGGTGGACCCCAGCCATAAACAAACTATACAATAGAAGGAGGAAGCTACTACATGATAGAGCAAAATCCCAAAAAGGGAAGGCATTTCTGATCAGTATTAGCAAAAAACTACGGGCACTCATAAAATCGTCTAAGGTCAGCTTCGAGAGAAAAATTCCACAGGACACTAAGGATAATCACAAGGCTTTCTTTCGTTATGTTAGGAATCTGGGTGGGAATTCCCAGATATGCTCAGAATTAGTCCAAAATGACAAAAAATACACCAAACCCACAGACATTGCCAACATCCTAGCTGACAGGTTCAGTGCAAACTCCCCCCCCTCCCCACCAAAAGGGCAAATATCTATCCCAGCAGAGTGCTGCCCCCCTGACATCTCAGATGCTCAGGTAAGAGCCCACCTCTCCAAAGCAAAAAACACAGCATCAATGGGACCAGATGGTGCCCCGGGCTGTGTCCTACATGAACTCCAAGAAGAGCTAAACCCAAACATAAAATTACTGTTCAATCTCAGCCTTACTACAGGATATGTACCCAAAGAGTGGCTTACAGCAACAGTGGTCCCTCTCCACAAAGGTGGTGCATCAACGGATTCTGGAAACTATAGCCCCATAAGCCTGACTAGCTTGGTCTGCAAAGCTATGGAAAGGATCATCATGGACCTCATAAATAAAGATATTGGGGACCTACAGACACTGGATCCTACCCAGTTCGGCTTTGTTAAGGGCAGATCCTGCCTCTTAAACCTGGTCAATTTCTTTGAAACAGTCACCAAGGCCATTGACGAGGGGAAGGTGGTCCACACAGCCTACCTGGACCTCACAAAAGCCTTCGATACAATACCCCACTCGGGCATTATAGATAAGCTCACCAGCTTAAATATAAACCCCTGTGTCACTAGATGGGTTGCAAACTGGCTCAAGGACAGAACCCACATGGTTAGAATTGCTGGAGCCATGTCAGACTCTAAACCAGTTACAAGTGGTGTCCCATAAGGCTCAGTCCTGGGACCTCTCTTGTTCAGTATATATTTCTCGGAGGTACAGGCCAAAACGTAAGGACTGTGGCTGACCAAGTTCGCAGATGACTGCAAACTGGGCGCCATAATCGACTCTCCAGCCGACACAAGCATCCTCCAAAAGGGCCTCATAGAAACAGACAACTGGTGCCAGAGCCATGGCCTCAAGTTAAATGCCAAAAAGTGTATAGTCATCCCTTTTGGCAAAAACAAAGTGCCCACAAATTACCACATAGGTGGTAATCCATTAAGTACAGAAGAAGTAATTAGGGACCTAGGGACCCAAGTAGATAGCAATCTCTCATTTGACAACCACGTGGCCAAAGTGGTTAGAAAAACATTTTATATAGCCCACCTAATCATGAAGGGATTCACATCTAGATCAGTGGAGGTCATCGTGCCTCTTTACTCATCCCTCATCAGGCCCATAATTGAGTACAATGCCCCTTTTGGGATGTACCTTACCAGACACCTGCAGCAACTGGAAAGACCCCAAAAGTACCTCACCAAGAGGATCAAAGGGCTCAAACAGATGCCATATGCTGCCCGGTTAAAGAAACTCCAGCTCTACTCAGTGGCATACCACCTGCTCAGAGGCGATCTGTGCCTGATGTATAAAGCCATGTCCAACCCGGAATTAATGGACAAGCTGCACCTCAGAAAATCCAAATCCCATCGAGCTACGCACTCGAGAGACTTGAACCTCAGCACTGAAATAAATAGGACATGCTGGAGGAACAGATTCATAACCCAGAGGCTCCCTTCACTCTGGAATAAAATCCCAGTCCAGGTTAGGCAGAGTCCCTCATTGACTCTCTTCAAGAAGAATCTTGATGAGTGGATGGGAGATCGTAGGTTTACCTCGGGTATCACTTCTGTGTCACTGTTAGACAGAGGCACAGTATACTAACCTCGAAAAAGGGCATAGCAAAATTAATTTAAAATGGGTGGTGAAAGCCAAACACACTCTGGCTAGGCTTATAAATGCCCTAGGGCAGATAGCCTAGTATGAACCTATGAACCTATGAACCTATGAACCTATATGCATAAAACTGAACTTGTTTCATTAAGACCTAGAAAGTGGCAGGCGATAGTCCGAAGCTGCGATAAAAGCTCTAACCTCTCTATCATCAGGTAGAATGGCCCCCCTCGGTCACTCTGTACTACTTGATCTATAGCCCAAAATTTAAACTTGTGATCCTCATGTTCCATAATATGCCTTGCCAGCACATTTTCATATTTTTTCCTTGATATACTATAAAGGTGTTCATAAACACGGTCTCTGAGTTTCCTGTCTATTTTCTCTATATAGTATACTGGACAATGCTGGCACTGGGCCATGTACACTACCATTCTAGACTGGCAGTCATGTTTCTGTCTAATATTATATTTCTTCTCCCTTATGGCATATTTTTGACCAATTTCCATATTTTTGCAATAATTACACATTCCACATCTCGACATCCCACGTTTATTAAATGCCATTGTGCCTCCTCTTTCAGGTAAGGTTTTCAGATTCAGGCCTCTACTAAAAATCACATATGGTTTGTGTTTTAATTTCTGCCTTAAAGAAATTTAATTTGTTATTCCCCTCCATATGGGGAATGGAAGACTATAAATCTTTGACATCTATGGTCAAAAATCGAACTCAATGTTAAATTCTAAACTGTTGATGTTCATCAAAAATGACCATGAGTATTTACAAATTTGTTGTTCATAGGTTACATATTTTTTCAGTATACTGTCTACTACTTTTGCTTCAGCATGCATTATATTGTTCCTTGTGTCCACTAAAGGTCTCATTGGGGGATCCTCTAATGACTTGTGGATTTTTGGGATTCCAAACAAGGTCAGAATTCGTGGGGCTGGAGGTGTTAAATAATTATATAATTCCACATCAATTCTTGCTTCCATGTACATCTCATTGAGGTGCATTTTGATATTTAAATATGCCCTATAGAGTTCATTTTTTGAAACCTCTGTATATGTATTACTATTAAGGTGTCTAAACATCCTTTCAATATTGTGCTCCTTATTCATTATCACCTGCCCCCCTCCCTTGTCTGGCTTCATGTTCCTAACAGGTAGCATAGTTAGTTCATTCAATGCTTTCCTTTCCATTTTATTAATGTTAAAGTCATAATGCTTAGTGCTATAGCTGTCAGTCATACATTTACGCAAACCTAATTCACTCATTTGTTCAAACAGTTCTAATGCTGGGTGAAGTGGAGGGTTAAAGGTACTAGGAATATGTTATCTTATTTCTCAGTGAAAATCTTCACCCAATAACACAGTAAGGTTAAGCTTTCTCAAGAAAAATGTAAAGTACACAAGTGTTCTAGCTACATTTGCATTATAAGAAGGTACAAAAGTATACCCTTTTGACAATAATTTGACTAAGTCACAGTCAATTGTCATATTGGAAAAGTTATAGATTCTAAAGTCTTTATCTTTGTTTGCAATTAAATTACTGGCATTTCTTATTGGTTCAAAAAGGCTAATTACCACCTCTGCCTGTTCTTCCTGCATTTGTTGGTATTCTGAAATGAGCCCCTTGGTCGTGGGTTGTGGTTGTGCCTTCTGTCCTGAAAATTTTAATTCACATGGACTTGTGAATTACTTCCAGTGTTGTTTTCTTCCTGTGGGTTTGTGATCAAATTATTGTTCCTCAAATTCTGAAGCCTCTCGTTCCTACGAACTGATTCTGCCATTTGCTGAATTGTATTTACGTCAGTTGACGATATGGGCATTGCCTCTTCTTGTTTTCACAGAGAAAAAAGATACCATATTCCTAGTACCTTTAACCCTCCACTTCAACCAGCATTAGAACTGTTTGAACAAATGTGAAAATTAGATTTGCGTAAATGTATGACTGACAGCTATAGCACTAAGCATTATGACTTTAACATTAATAAAACGGAAAGGAAAGCATTGAATGAACTAACTATGTTACCTGTTAGGATGATGAAGCCGGACAAGGGAGGGGGGCTGGTAATAATGAATAAGGAGCACAATATTGAAAGGATGTTTAGACACCTTAATAGTAATACATATACGGAGGTTTCAAAAAATGAACTCTAAAGGGCATATTTAAATATCAAAATGCACCTCAATGAGATGTACATGGAAGCAAGAATTGATGTGGAATTATATAATTATTTAATACCTCCAGCCCCACAAATTCTGACCTTGTTTGGAATCCCAAAAATCCACAAGCCATTAGAGAACCCCCCAATGAGACCTTTAGTGGATGCAAGGAACAGTATAATGTACACTGGAGCAAAAGTAGTAGACAGTATACTGAAAAAATATGTAACCCATGAACAACAAATTTGTAAAGACTCAGTCATTTTTGAGGAAAATCAACAGTTTAGAATTTAACACTGAGTTTGATTTTTTGACTATAGATGTCAACAATTTATACACTTCCATTCCCCATATGGAAGGGATAGAATGGGTTAGTTATATAATGAGAGCAAAGGGTGCACCCGTAGAAGAATTAAGGTTGATAGAAGAAATTCTAGAACTGATCTTGGCAAATAACTTTACAGTGTTTGGGAAGAAATCTTTCTTCCAGCAGATCAGCTTTGCAATGGGTTCACCAATCTGGTAATGGCGTATTGGGAGGACAAATACATCAAAAAGAAGGAATACATAGTAAGCAAAATTTATTTTTATACAATATTCCTGGATGAAATTTTTATGATTATCAAAGGTGGTGAGAACACAGCCAGAGACATTGTTAGCTATTTTAATGGTGCTATCAACTTTTTAGAATTCACATTTAACTATCAAGCCGAAAGGATTACCTACATAGATGTAGAATTAAGGAAGCATTTAGTGAATAGAACTTATACAGTAAAAATATATAGGAAGGAAATGTATTCAAATGCCTTATTACACTATTTTAGCTGCCACCCCCTGCACCAGAAATGGTCCATAGTTAAGGACCAACTGGTCAGAGCAGCGAGAGTGATTACAAAAGTAGAAGATTTTTTAATAGAATGTAATGTACTTAGGTGTATGTTCCTTAAGAGGGGTTACCCTGACACTTTGATTATCAACCAATCCTTAACCAACTAAGTAGAGATAACAATCAGGAAAGTATAGAGGCACAGAGTGATTCAAATGTGGACCACCAGATTTTCATTTCATATAGCTTCATAACTCCATTCAGTGTGGAAGCAAATTACATTAGGGGCATCATATATAAAAATTGGGAACTAGTAACGAATGAAACTTCTTTAAGGCAGAAATTAAAACACAAACCATATGTGATTTTTAGTAGATGCCCGAATCTGAAAACCTTACTTGAAAGAGGGGGGACAATGACATTTAATAAACGTGGGATGCCAAAATGTAGAATGTGTAATTATTGCAAACATATGGAAATTGGTTAAAATATACCATAAGGGAGAAGGAATACATTATTAGACAGAAACTTGACTGCCAATCTAGAATGGTAGTGTACATGGCCCAGTGTCAGCCCCCAGTATATTATATATGGAAAACAGATGGGAAACTTAGAGAGCGTGTTTATGAACACCTTTATAGTATATCAAGGAAAAAACATGAAAATGTGCTGGCAAGGCATATTACAGAACATGAGGATCACAAGTTTAAATTTTGGGCTATAGATCAGGTAGTACAGAGTGACTGAGAGGGACCATTCTCCCTGATGTTAGAGCGGTTAGAACTTTTATGACAGCTTCAGACTAACTCCTGCCACTTTCCAGGTCTTAATGAAATGAGTTCACTTTTATGCATACTAAAGTTGAAAAGCCTGTTTAGGTGATGTAATATAAATAGAGCCAAAGAAATAAGCTCAGGTTAAATTTGTCACCATTTGCCTTATAACTTTTATTATTATTATTATTTATTTTTTATATGAAAACAATTTTGAACTGTATAAATATTTTGGTATTTTCTTAAAATAACTTTTAAATATAAAAAAAAAATGAGGGTTAAAACGAACCACGTAGACCAAAGACTATTACCTCCTTGGACTGGAACCCAAGTCCGTTTATTTAGCAACAGATATTCTCAAAAGCAGAAAGCAGCAGGCAAATTTCATCAATAAAACACATTGGATAGCAACATTAATTCTCCATAAATATAAAACAGTGGAAAGTGCAAAATAGCAAAACAGATTGTCTTGTAAAAACAACACACAGCAGCAAAATATCCTCTTCTTGAAAAAACTCATCTTATATACAAAAACACTAACATCAATCAATCAATTAATTACACCCATATTAAAAAAATCAAATAACCTTTTCTTGTGGCACAACACGACAATACGAAGCTTGACCTTTTATTAAACACACTAAACTAAAGAACAAAAACAATAAAACATCCAGTAAGCGCTTCCACATTCTCTCAAATGCTTCATCAGACTGTTAAAAAAGCTAAGCCATTTTTACATTTAAATACCTTTGCTGTTAGTTTATCAACCAATCATTATTGTTCCTTACTTGATGACATCAGTGCTTAATTGATTAAAAAATTTAACTAAAAAATTGCTGGCTGAAATTCATGTTCAAAACCTCTGTGATTCTTTATATTAAAAACAAATATTTAATTTATAATAGATGCTTCAACCTCATACAGCTTAAAACATATATACATAATGAAAACTATATGTTCCACTATTTAAAAAAAAATGTGGTTATGTATAAATATATACTATAAAAATATAAAATATATCAAATATATATGTTGTTTATTAATAGATTCATGAACCATCCTGAAAAACTAGAATAATAGCTTATAAACAATGTTAATGTTTGTTGTCCCTTGCTATCAAGAACAGTTTCATGGACACCTTGTCATTCAAACCAGATAGTCTATCTGCTTATAGCCTCATGATCCACCTTGTCTCTCTTTGTTCAGTGTAGTTTCTATGATCACCTAGCCTAATGTTCTTATATACAAACTCAATCACAGTAAATTTAAAAACATGTGTACTCCCCTTCATTTATAACATGTCTAGCTAGGGCATTGCTATCTTTCCTGTTTATAGCATAGACATGTTCTCTAACTCTTTCTCGAAGGGTCCTATTTGTCTTTCCTACATAAAAATGATTACACTTTGTGCAGACCGCTAGGTATATTAAATCGTGTGACTTGCAGTCTGCATAAATTGAAAAAATTATATGGTCTTCCACTGTCAGGATGGACAAAACTATTGCTATTAGACACGTAACTGCACTGGTTACATGTCCTACAAGCATAGATTCCTTTTCTATCGGATGTTAATACCAATTTATTATTTCTCTCATAACATAATAGTCGTTTGAGTGATTTTGTATTCTTGTAAGTAAATCTAGGTTTATCACCCACAAGTCGCTGTATATCATCATCTATTGTGAGAATATTCCAGTTTCTGTGGAAGATCTCCCTGATCTTCTTATTATTATTTGTATACGGTATTACTGACTGTTGTGGCCTGAACAAGGCTCTTCTTTCATTTTGATGATCTATCTGTCTACCTCTGTATATGTAGGGTTTTCCACTTACTCTCCTATCTACAACCTCTTTCTGATGAAAATCCTTCTTTCTTCTGACGTATATCCTCTCTCTTTGAATTCATTAGATAAGGTCTCTATGGTTCCCTGAAATCTAGTCTCATCTGTGGTGAGTCTAGAGACCCTAAGTGCTTGACCCTTTACTATATTGCGATAGATATGTGGGGGGGGGTGCATACTAGTGCGATGTAGCAAATAATTTCTTCTACATTCTTTTTTGAATAACTGTGTTTGTACAGTGTTGCCTTCTTTCAGTAGTATGACATCCAAAAATTCAATTTCATGTAGTGACCATTTCCCTGTGAAAGACAGGAATCTTGTGGTGCCATTTATATATTGAATTAACTCTTTTAGTGTCTGCTCATCACCTTTCCATATTAAATAAACATCATCAAAAAACCTTTTATATAATAATATATTCGTCTCATAATATGGACTACGTATAATATAGGTGTATTCCCAATATGCCATAACTATGTTTGCATATGAATTTGCACAAGGAGTGCCCATTGCCACTCCTTTCTGTTGAATAAAATATTGGTTTTCATACGCAAACGCATTATTTTTTAAAACCAAATCCATTAGTAAAGCACATCTTATTATTCGTTCTCTTGGCATGTCTTTCTCAATCAAGAACAGCCTCATGTAGTCCACCCCTGTATCATTAGGAATAGATGTAAATAATGATGTTACATCCAAAGTCACCATGTATTCTGTCTCTATATCACTAGGTATACAGTCTGTAAGGCTTTCCAGAAATTGTTGTGTGTCCCTTACTACTGTAGGAGTTTGTTCCACTATGCTTCTTAGTTGTTTCTCCAAATATATATATATAGATAGTGTTTCTGTTAACCATCCCTTGCTCAAAACTATAGGTCTCAAGGGTGGACTTTCAGTGTTCTTATGGACTTTAGGTAATCCCCTAAAAGTTGGTATAGTCGGTTTCTCTATTAAAAAAATATTTATAAAGATCTGAATCTATCGCTGCACATAACAAGTCATATAGTTCATCATGTACTCCATTAATAACTTTGTTAAGCTTCACACCATCAATATTTGTGTATGTCTCACTATCATTCAAAAGAATCTGAATCTTGGATTTATACATCTCAGTATCTAATACTACTACTGCACCCCCTTTGTCAGCATTTCGAATGACAATCCCCCTGTTTTCCTGTAAGTTCTTTAAGGCTTGTTGTTCATCGCTATTCAGATTATAAAAATCATGTTTGACTTTAGCTTCTTTATTATCATATAACTTCAATAGGTCTCTCTCACATGCTTTCACAAATGACTCTACTAAAGGGTGCATCTGAGGAATAAAAGTTGATGGCTTCCTGAAAATTCTGTTAACATTCTCACATATGTTGTCTCCATATAACAGTTTAAGATTTATATTTCTAGTAAACATTTTTAAATCAATTAGCATATCAGTAAAGTCAAAATTAATTAATTAAGTAAAACCTTTATGGTTCAACTATACAATTTCATATAAAACTTCTCCAGTGGCACTCTTTGTTCAGTCCTACTGGTTGTAATGTATGATATTTTAATATAAAAATTGATTATTTTTTTCTGAGTAAATATTTTTCTTTCTTCAGTCAAAAAACTAAAATTTATTTGTTCCAAGACACAAACCTGCAAATTACTAACATCTCCACCATGTTTCTTATTAAAATGCTCCACTACAGGGCTTATTATTTTATTATTTCTAACATCTCTAACATGCTCTTTTACTCTTTCGCCCAAACTTCTCTTAGTTTCTCAGTATAGAAACTGTTGCAAGAACATTTAATAGCATTCACTACACTTGCACTTTTGCAAGTATAATTCCCTTTTTACAAAGTAAGTGTCCTTCCTGATGATATTAGTGATCATTCACTAACCTACCTATGCAGACAAAAATCCTATATTCCAAATCAACCTACCTTTAAAATCACCCGCAACAAAAAAAAATTGAATCCAGTCAATTTTCAAATTGAGCTTCAAGCCTGTGACTGGTCACCCTTAAGGTACCTGCCAATTGACAAAGCAGTATCCAATTTTAACTCCACATTCCTACAAATTTTAGAATTCCATGCCCCCTCATGCTCCATAAGAACTAGATGCAAAGCAGCCCCATGGCTCACTAAAGAAACCAGACAACAAATCCTACAAAGAAACAAAATCTGGTCCAAATGGAGAAACACCAAAGTCCCAATTGATCAGCAACACTTTAGACAACTAAGAAATGCAACCAAAAAATCAATACTTCAACAAAATCACCGTAGTCAACCCAAAAGCTTCTGGTCAGGCATAAATAAACTCTTACATCCAGGACTCTCTAAAACACCGACCCCATCTGGTCTCTCCCAGAACTCTCCAAATGAGATTGCTAATGCTTTTAACAGCTTTTTACTGAAACTATCCAATCTCTAGCAAACTCCCTACCACCTCTCAGCCCTACCCAATCACCCTCCCCCACTACCTTACCACCTACCTTTTATTTAAAACCTATTCCCACAGCCCTCATCTATATTCTGCTTCATAAGCTCAAACCCTGTACACCCTCAGCCGATCTCCTACCACCTGAATACCTTCAAACTGCTGCTAAAGCTCTTGCCTACCCCATCTCTATTCTTATTAATAGAACCATAACTGAAGGCTCCATTCCTTCACTATGGAAAATCTCTCATATAATCCCACTTCACAAAGGAGGGAACTCAACTGAACTCTCTAACTTCCGGCCCATAGCCCTACTATCACCACTAGCCAAAATTATGGAAAAATGTATCCACCAACAAATTCTTGACCACATTCTCCAATATAACCTCCTAGCTGACTGTCAACATGGTTTTAGACCATTCCACAGTACCACTACTACTCTCCTATCCTTTACAGACTGTATTAATAAACATCATAACAATAACATGCTCTCCTCTGCACTATTCATTGATCTTTCAAAAGCTTTTGATATGGTCAACCATCAATTATTACTCAATACACTCACCTCGTTCTCACTTGACACACAGGCATTACAGTGGTTCAAGTCCTATATGCACAATAGACAGCAAGCTGTCCTTTGGGATAATAATCTATTCAAGCATCTCCCTGTTACCCTTGGTGTCCCACAGGGCTCTATCCTGGGATCTGTACTATTCTCCATATTCATTAACAACCTTTCTACTAATCTACCTCTACCTACCTGCATACAATACGCAGACGACTCCACTTTGATTTGTAAAGCAACCACCTTATCTGAACTCCAGGCCATCACCCAATCAGTATTCAATCATGTTGAAAACTGGTTCCAACAACATCATCTCCTCCTTAATGTCAAAAAAAAACAAGCTATTACTATTTACTCCAACTAACAAATCCACCCCACTAGATTTCTCTATTACCTCCATTGATGGTACAATCATAGCTCCTGACCCAACTACAAAACTCTTAGGTGTATTGATTGACCACAACCTCAACTTTGACACTCATATTAATGCCCCCATCAAAACTGTAAACATAAAACTTGGATCCTTATATAGAATAAAACCTTTATTTACACCAGAAGCCAGAACTACTATTGCCCAGACCCATCTGATCTCCACCCTCTTCTATGCCTCGCCAGTTTATACGAATCTTTCCAAAAGCAACCTAAACAAACTGTCTACTTCGTATAACAATATTGCCAGGTTTGCTACTGGGTCCTCATTTAGAACACATCACTGTCTAAACCTAAAACTTCCAGGATGGCTTGAACTAAATAACCAGCTAAAATTTCAACAACTCTCCATTACTCATAAAATACTATATCAACCTAGTAAGACTCCTATTCTCAGTAGCCTTATCTCCCCTACACAAACCTTTCTAACTTCGCTCAGCAAATAAACTACTGGTTACCACCCTGAAATCCCACAACAAGGCAGGTGATTCTCTTTTCTCTAATTCTGTGGGGATGGTTTGGAACATACTTCCCACTAATCTTACATCTCTTTCATCATTACCTCTCTTTAAAAATCAACTAAAAACTCACTTAAAATCACAATGGCTTTGTCCTTGTACTAACCCAGACTAACCCCCCCCCCACCATGACCTTTTCTATATTTCTCCTCCTTACCCACTTTGAAGTATAACAGCAATTCCTCACTCTTCCCTATCCTAGTATCTTATTCCCAACATGCTATCACTGGGCATGCTCCTTACTACTTATTAATTCCTCTGTGAACTCTTATCTTCCCACCTCATACATAAACCTTTCTATTTCTTCCACTTTGACTATAATTACTTCCTCTTGTACTTACCCTCCAGATTTTTCTCCTACTTCCCTGTCCTCTAAAATTTCACCATCTACCCTGTGTTTTACACCTTACATTACCTTTTTATTCACCTTTCATAACCTTTTTATAGCATTTCAAAGACACATTCTTACCCTTTATACTAATATTGAATGATCTATCCCTTTCTCTTGGTCATAATACTGCATTCTACCTTATTAACCTACTACTCACAATCTGTTTATTTTTAGTTTCTATATAACCTAAGCTGATGGAGAATTTTTTATTTACTTTACATATTGCATGTATCCTTTTTTGTATTGTGTTTTTTTTGTATTGTCTTGATTTTATCTAGTTTAAAAACTGAGCTTTTCTCCCCGGGCCTCTACTGAAAATGGACATATATCCAGTTGGACTAGCCCGGTCAACAAATGTAAATTAAAAAAATTAAAATAAAATAAATTTTATGTGAAATAACTTTCCATTGATTTTATCAAATGTACCTACTATATGCTGACATATTGTGTACTTACCACAGGGTACAGTGCCAGTCTTTGATGTTATGCATGTTACTGTTTCTAAAGGTCTTTTATAAATACTATATACCAAGAAGTCCTTTCAACGTCTCCCCCTTTTTGATAAGAAAATTTAAGTTTCATTTCTGCAAGTGAAGGAACTTCTCTTTTAATGATATTCCACAAATCCTCTAACAATCCTTGCAGCTTTTTTGAAAATAATGCATATTTGGAAACAAAAATAATATTTTGTTCCAAATCCCATTCCTTTTCCTTAGCTGCAAAATAATTACTTTGGCTATTATTTTTAAAGCTCCTATTATTATGTTTGAATATTTTCATATAACTGTCCATAACAATTTTTTCTTCATATCCTCTGGTTATAAACATATGTATTACTTTTTCAGCTTCTCTTTTTGCAAAATGCATATTACTGCATAATCTCTTAATCCTTAGAATTTCTCCATATGGAATAGCTCTTAAAGTGTGTAAGGGATGACAAATTGAAGCGTGTAACATGTGACTGGGCTGTTCAAATTTTCTATAAATCTGTGTGTTTATTTTACCATTCAATAAACCTTCCAAAGTCAAATCTAAATAATTCACATTTGTGCCCTCTTGTAATCCATCATATTTAATATGGAACCTGTTGTCATTTAAATAATCAATAAATGAATTTACTTCATCTCTGCCCCCTTTACAAATAAATATCAGGTCATCTATAAACCTAAAGTAACCCTTTGCAAAGCTTCTACAGAATTTACTCAGATATATATATATATGATTATATTCCACTAAACCCATGAACAAATTTGCGTACATGAGGGCAAAAGAATCCCCCATAGCTGTTCCTTGTAACTGTTTATATAAAATGGCATCAAATTAAAAGATGTTGTTTGTTAAGCAAAAATATACTAACTCTTTTATATAGTGTGCTTTAGGGATACCTCCCATGAAATAGCTGAAAGCCTCCGTACCAAATGTATGCTGTATGCTAGTATACAAACTAGCTATATCCAATACTAAGGAATACATTTCTGATTCCCAGTGTATGACTTCCAGCTTTTTTAACAAATCAAATTAATCCTTAATATATGAAGGTAATTTAAGTACTTCTTTTAATAAACATTCATGTAAAAAACACCCTACAATATGTGTAAAATAGCCACTAGCTGAAATTATAGGTTGACCTGGGGGGTGTGGCATATTTTTGTGTATTTTTGGAACACAATAAAATCTAGCCATAGTAGTACTGTCTTTACTAGAGAATTTATCCACCATATCCGATTTAGAAAAATAATTTAAACAGACCCCTTTATTCAATAATTGTCTATATTCTCTAGTGGCTTGCAAATAAATCTCTTCATTCACTTTAATATAAGCATCTTTATTTGCTAAATGTTCCATACACATACTAAGGTAATCAGAATTTTTCATAACAAGCAGTCCCCCCCCCTTGTCTGATGGTTTAAAAACTAAGTGGCTATTGTCATTAAGATGCTTTAAAGCTACCCATTCTTGTTTAGATAGATTATATGTTTTTACTTATTTGTTGAAATCATACAATTCTTTCTAAAGCAGGGGTGGGCAAACTTTTTGATTTATGGGCCACATTGATTTCTAACATTTGACAAAGGGGCCGGAACAGGAGCAGATAGATGGCATGCTTTGAAAACATCACCTCATTGGGGGAAAAATACACATCTTGGGATATGGAGAAAACATGTGCTTTAATTTCCAATGAAAATGAAAAAAAGCATTACAATAAAATCTCTGACTTCGAAATGAGTCTTTAAACACTGAAAATCAAATAAATTACCATTTTATTTTAAAGCACTGAAAGTTCTGTTATCCTTCAGGATATCACCATCACTCTCCTCCTGACTGTCTTTTTTTTCAAAAACGGTAGGAGATGCAGATGTACTTGTCCTGTTCCTTTTATTCAATTTGTTTCCCCGGTGCCAAAAGTCAACAACGACCAGTGCAAGGACGAAACAGTTGCAGCAAGTCAGTCTGTGAAGCATTATATTTGATCTGCGCGCACTTTTTATTTTAACAACGTGCGTATCACGGAGACACACACATTTTAATGGGAGCAGTGTTGTTGGTCTCCTTTTTTAGCCAGCACATCAAAGTCTGGAGTTAGTTTTGTTGTGGCGATTCTCAGGATGGATCTGAGGTGTAGGTCTGTTAACTTGGATCTGTGGCTGGCTTTGTTGATGTTCATGACGCTGAAGGTCTGTTCACACATGAAGGTAGAGCCGAACAAAGCCAACATCATCTGTGCTTTTCGCCTTAGATTTGGAAACGCGGCATCATTGAGTGAAGCATAGAAGTCATTTAGTTTCAGAGAGCTGAACTTCTCTTTTAAGGCAGGGTCGGACTGAAGGTCGATCAGTTCGAGCTGAAGCTCCTCTGGAGCTGTTTCGGGGTCTTGTGACAGAGGAAAGGCCACCAATTGAAGTGACTTGTCAATTTTGTCGAAATCCAAAAACCGACAGCAGAATTCTCCGTGCAGTGCATCCAGTGACTCACTGTATTTCTTTACTTTTGCTCCGGCCTCTTTCAGCATGGCTAGTCTAGGAAAATGAGTGAATGACTTGTTCAAAATCTGCCTGGAGAATAAAGCCAGCTTGGATTTGAAGGCTTTCACGTTTGTGTACATGTCATGCACAAACTGCTCCTTCCCCTGCAGTTTCACGTTGAGCTCATTCAAGTGTGAAAATACGTCCGTAGCAAATGCAAAGTCACACATCCAGCTCTTGTTTCTCAGCTCAGGAAATTCATCAGTCTTCCCCTGCCGCTCCAAAAGCACACCAATCTCCTCTTTGAGCTCCCACACTCATTGAAACACTTTGCCCAAACTCAACCAGCGGACACGGGAGTGATAAAGCAGGTCCTGCTGATCCGCATCAGTTTCCTCCAGGAATGCAATGAACTGACGGTGCTGAAGTCCCCGTGTGCATATGAAGTTGACGAGTTTCACCACAGGATTCACAACATGATTCAGCTGTAACACCGATTTACATAGAGATTCCTGGTGGATGATGCAGTGGAGGAAAATGACATCCTGGTCAGGGTTTTCATCTTTCACTTTATTCTGGATTCTCCTCAGCAGGCCAACGTTTTTTCCCATTAAATTCGGAGATCCATCTGCGGTGACGTTAACAAGCTTACTCCAGGGAAGCTTCATGTTTTCGATGGCAGCAGACACCCGTTCAAACAAGTCCTCTCCCCGTGTTTGTCCTTTCAGAGACTCCATTGTCAAAAACTCCTCCATTATTTCAAAAGTTTCGTTGATTCCTCGGATAAAAATGAGGAGCTGAGCAGTGTCTTTGACATCGTTGCTTTCATCCAGTGCTAAAGAATAAAAAGTGAATGACTTTGCCTTTTTGTTTAATCTGCTGGTGATATCTTCATCTATTAGTTCCACACGGCGAGTCACTGTCCTCCGTGATAAACTGATTTTCTCAAATTTGTCTTTGGTCTCCAGGCACAAAATACCTGCCGTCTCTACCATACATTCTTTTAAAAACTCTCCCTCAGACAGTGGTTTGCTGGCGTTTGCTATTTTGAATGAAAGCATAAAACTGGCCTTGGTACTTGACTCTTGAATGGCAGTTTGACGGTGAAAAAAACTTTGCTGAGCCTTCAAATTAGCTGCCACCTTCTCAGCAGCAGCTTCCCGTTCTTTTGTTGAGAGCTTGCTAGCATAATTAGCGTGCTTTGTGGCAAAGTGACGGCTAATATTATACTCTTTAAAAACTGCCACAGTTTCTTGGCATATCAGGCAAACAGCAGATGATCGGTGTTCAGTGAAAAAATATTTAGTTGTCCACTCCTTATTGAACACTCGACATTCTCTGTCCACTTTCCTTTTCTTGGGTCCGCTCATCTTCATAGAGGGGTGGTGGGTCAAAGGGTAAAGTGCAAACGTGGAGTAATAGGCCTACGCTTCACCTCAACAAAGCCAATATATCTAGAGTGCGCCATCTAGTGAGGAAACATCAGAATTGCAGGGGAAATAAAACATTAACAAGGTTAATTTATTAAATTTTTTCAAGTTTGGCGGGCCGAATCAAAACGTTTAACGGGCCGCATGTGGCCCCCGGGCCGTAGCTTGCCCATGCCTGTTCTAAAGTATTAAATTGCACGTGGTATAAAACCGCTGAATGCATTCATTTCTAAATGGAGACATAAAAGTACTTTTAGCCTTTATTTTACTCGTATCTAGTTTACTATATGCATTACTGTCCATGTCCGATTCACATGAATAGAAACTATAATTAGTGGAAGAGTCCATAACATCATCTAGCACATTAATTTCTGTTTTATTCAAACTGAAAAAATATATTTTATGTGCATTTTACGTACTAATTTAAAGACATCACATTTTAATTCATATAGTCTAGGTAAGGCTGAGGGTATAAATTTCAAACCCTTTTGTAACACAGACATTTCAACATCATCAAAATTATTACCTGACAAGTTGACTACATATGAACCTAAGTTACTTGTTTGCACCTTATCAATTTGTCCATTTGCTTCTTTTATTGTATGGACCAAATCTTGCTCCTTTAGTTGTACCATGTCCATACCAGGAATGTTTTTTGGTCCCATTTTTTGGTCTTGTTTGTTCGTGGAACATATTCCGAAAGGATTAACAATTTTTGGAACATGGCAATCTAGGAAAATGTTCAACTTCATCTCCTTCATCCATTGAAGATGCCATTCTTTCTCCCAATGTAAAATAATTGGATTGCTGGCCTACCACTTCCTGGTCTCCTTGGAACCTTATGCAATTACGAACAGGCTGCTGATTGGTAGATAGCTAAAATGCCTTCTTCCTATCGTAATCGTGTAGGTCCCTCTGAAGTTTATGTTTTTTGCGGTTCAGCAATTATTTTCCATAGGTTAAAAGTCTATCATTTATACTGGCCAAAAAGGATTCTAAGGCAGTGTTTGATGTTTCATTAATTACACCAGAACAAAGTTTTTTAGTTTCTTCTTTAAGCTGATTTCATTTTACCATTTCCCTTTCTATCAGGATTGTTACACATTCACTGCTGCAACAATGAGCAGCAGCTACCCATCTGTCATGAAATAAACAATCTTGCTCTTCAGCTAGATTGAATGGGGTAGATGGACTTTTCATAGCCCGAAGACCTTGGGGTGTGATTTTTAATTCTTGGTATGTTTGTAAACTATGTAGATTATAGAAAACTGCTGTTTTTTTTGAAAAACAACTTCTCAATTTGATTACAAAGTTCTTGTACCAATGGCAGAGTTGACAATTCTGTCCTTTTGCCTACAGCAGCAAACAAATTGGTAGTTACACGACTTCTATCTTCATCCCATTTTTTGAATATACTTGGTTGTGCATCCAACAAACTGCTGGTAGATGCACCCATATTTCCACATCAGGATTAAGCAAAGACTTAGACCCCTGTTGCACGTTAATATCAGCACTCCATTGTGATATATCCTTACCCGCTTCCTGGAATATGTGGGGTAAGGAGGTAAAAGAGTCGCTGGTCATAAATACTATGTAAACCACTTGAACAACAGTCAAAACGAACCACATAGACCAAGGACTATTGCCTCCTTGGACTGGAACCCAAGTCTCTTTATTTAGCAGCAGATATTCTCAAATGCAGATAGTAGCACGCAAATTTCATCAATAAAACACACTGGATAGCAACATTAATTCTCCATAAATATAAGAACAGTGGAAAGTGCAAAATAGCAAAACAGTCTGTCTTGTAAAACCAACACACAGCAGCAAAATATCCTCTTAGCGCCTCGGCTTCAACAGCCTTTACAGAGTAATGAATGCTTGAAAAAACTCATCTTATATACAAAAACACTAATATCAATTAATCAATTAATTACACCCAAATTAAAAAATCAATTAAGTAAAAACTTTATGGTTCAGCTATACAATTTCATATAAAACGTCTCCAGTGACACTCTTTGTTCAATCCTAGTGGTTGTAATGTATTATATTTTAATATAAAAATTGATTCTTTTTTTTTTTTTGAGTAAATATTTTTTTCTTTCTTCAGTCAGAAAACTAAAATGTATTTGTTCCAAGACACAAACCTGCAAATTACTAACATCTCCACCATGTTTCTTATTAAAATGCTCCGCTACAGGGCTTATTATTTTATTATTTCTAACATATCTAACATGCTCTTTCACTCTTTCACCCAAACTTCTCTTAGTTTTTCCAATATAGAAACTGTTGCAAGAACATTTAATAGCATACACTACACTTGCACTTTTGCAAGTATAATTCCCTTTTATGTGAAATAACTTTCCATTGATTTTATCAAATGTACCTACTATATGCTGACATATTGTGCACATGCTACAGGGTACAGTGCCGATCTTTGATGTTATGCATGTTACTGTTTCTAAAGGTCTTTTATAAATACTATGTACCAAGAAGTCCTTTAAACTTCTCCCCCTTTGGTAAGAAAAATTAAGTTTCATTTCTGCAAGTGAAGGAACTTCTCTTTTAATGATATTCCACAAATCCTCTAGCAATCCTTGTAGCTTTTTTGAAAATAATATATATTTGGAAACAAAAATAATATTTTGTTCCATATCCCATTCCTTTTCCTTAGCTGCAAAATAATTACTTTGACTATTATTAAAGCTCCTATTATTATGTTTGAATATTTTCATATAACTGTCCATAACAATTTTTTCATCATATCCTCTGCTTATAAACATATGTATTACTTTTTCAGCTTCTCTTTTTGCAAAATGCATATTACTGCATAATCTCTTAATCCTTAGAATTTCTCCATATGGAATAGCTCTTAAAGTGTGTAAGGGATGACAACTTGAAACGTGTAACATGTGACTGGGCTGTTCAAATTTTCTATATATCTGTGTGTTTATTTTACCATTCAATAAACCTTCCAAAGTCAAATCTAAATAATTCACCTTTGTGCCCTCTTGTAGACCATCATATTTAATATGGAACCTGTTGTCATTTAAATAATCAATAAATGAATTTATTTCCTTTCTGCCACCTTTACAAATAAATATCAGGTCATCTATAAATCTAAAGTAACCCTTTACAAAGCTTCTATAGAATTTACTCTGATATATATGATTATATTCCATTAAACTCATGAACAAATGTGCGTACATGGGGGCAAAAGAAGTCCCCATAGCTGCTCCTTGTAACTGTTTATATAAAGTGCCATCAAATTCAAAGATGTTATTTGTTAAGCAAAAATATACTCTTTTATATAGTGTGCTTTAGGGCTATCTCTCATGAAATAACTCAAAGCCTCCATACCAAATGTATGCTGTATGCTAGTATACAAACTAGCTACATCCAATACTAAGAAATACATTTCTGATTCCCAGTGTATGACTTCCAGGTTTTTTAACAAATCAAATGAATCCTTAATATATGAAGGTAATTTAAGTACTTTTTAAAATAAACATTCATGTAAAAAACACCCTAAATTATGTGTAAAATAGCCACTAGCTGAAATTATAGGTCGACCTAGGGGTGTGGCATATTGTTGTGTATTTTTGGAACACAATAAAATCTAGCCATAGTACTGTCTTTACTAGAGAATTTATCTGCCATATCTGATTTAGAAAAATAATTTAAATGGACCCCTTTATTCAATAATTGTCCATATTCTCTAGTGGCTTGCAAATAAATCTCTTCATTCACTTTACTATAAGCATCTTTATTTGCTAAATGTTCCATACACATACTAAGGTAATCAGAATTTTTCATAACAAGCAGTTCTCCTCCCCTTGTCTGATGGTTTAAAAACTAAGTGGCTATTGTCACTAAGATGCTTTAAAGCCACCCATTCTTGTTTAGATAGATTGTATGTTTTTACTTGTTTGTTGAAATCATACAGTTCCTTCTCAAGTGTTAAATTACATGTGGTATATAACTGCTGAATGCATTCATTTCGAAATGGAGGCATAAAAGTACTTTTAGCCTTCATTTTACTTATATCTAGCTTACTATATGCATTACTGTCCATGTCCGATTCACATGAATAGAAACTATAATTAGTGGAAGAGTCCATAACATCATCTAGCACATTACTTTCTGTTTTATTCAAACTGAAAAAATATTCTTTTATGTATATTTTGCATTCTAATTTAAAGACATCACATTTTAATTCATATAGTCTAGGTAAGGCTGAGGGTAAAAATTTTAAACCCTTTTGTAACACAGACATTTCAACATCATCAGAATTATAACCTGACAAGTTACTAGTTTGCACCTTATCAATTTGTCCATTTGCTTCTTTTATTATACGTACCATAGGTTTGCTCCTTAGTTGTACCATGTCCATACCAGGAGCATTTTTTGGTCCCATTTTTTGGTCCTGTTTGTTCATGGAACATATTCAGAAAGACTTCACAGTTCTTCAGATGTGCCAATCTAGGAAAATGTTCATCTTCATCTCCTTCATCCATTGAAGATGCCAAGATTTCTCCCAATGTAAAATAATTGGATTGCTGGCCTAACACTTGGTCAAAAATATGCCATAAGGGAGAAGGAATACATTATTAGACAGAAACTTGACTGCCAATCTAGAATGGTAGTGTACATGGCCCAGTGCCAGCACTGCCCAGTATACTATAAAGGGAAAACAGACAGGAAACTTATAGAGCATGTTTATGAATACCTTTATAGTATATCAAGAAAAAAACATAAAATGTGCTGGCAAGGCATATTATGGAACATAAGGATCACAAGTTTAAATTTCAGGCTATAGATCAGGTAGTACAGAGTGACCGAGGGGGGTCATTCTCCCTGATGTTAGAGAGGTTAGAACTTTTATGGCAGCTTCAGACTAACGCCTGCCACTTTCCAGGTCTTAATGAAACGAGTTCAGTTTTATGCATACTAAAGTTGAAAAGCCTGTTGAGGTGATGTAATATAAATAGAGCCAAAGAAATAGGCTCAGGTTAAATTTGTCACCATTTGCCTTATAACTTTTATTATTTTTATTTTTTATATATATATTTGAACTGTATACATTTTTGGTACTATCTTAAAATAACTTTTAAACATAAAAGGAAATGAGGGTTATACCACTGCTTACCACTGAGTATAACCTAAAGTGGTGTTTTAATAATTTTGAAACAAAAGGTAATGGAGGATTGTACCATTGTTTATCATTGCAGCACAAGTTAAAGTACTGGTAGGCTTTGAGTTAGGTATTATAAATGATGAAAGGGTTAAGTGTAATGAGGTTAAGTGGAAATTATTTCTGATTGGTGTATGACAGGAAATAAGGATGTATTTAAATGTTTGTCAGTAATAACGGTTTTATCTGAACAAGTCCCACTATTAAGTGAGATGAAAAGCACTTTTTAATAAATAATTTTTTTTATCTTTATCAAGTTTGATTTTGGCTCTGCAGAAGCAACTTTGAGCATTTGTGGCATATTTCACCTTCTTGGTTTGTGGTGTATAATTTAAGTTAATAGTTTGAGATGTTTCGTTTTTTGTAGATGCTGGATTCAGATTTATTTTCTATGCTATCCTTACTGACAATAATATCCAAACATTTAGCAACATTCATGACAAAATCACCTGTGATTTAAAAAAATTCAGTTCTGCAAATAAATTCAAGCCAACTCCTACATTGTGCGTCATTGTTCATATTATAAAAAATCCATTGAAAACATTAAAAAAAAATCTAATGCATGATCAAATCTACCTATGATATTAAAGTGGCTTTCTGACTACAGTAATAGAATATTGACAAATACAGGTGCAGATTCTTCTCACACAGCCACTCCCTGCATTTCTTTTTAGTACTCACCATTAAAATAAATACAATTATTTTTAAAATATCTTGCAAACAACTTACAATAATATTGATATTTTTCTGTGAAAGATTCTTGCTAGATAGTAATGCATCATGAAGCCATTCCATATCTAATCCATGAGGAATTACAGAAAATAAATCATTTATATCAATAATCAAAAGAATGGAGTATTTAATAAATTCACATTTTTCCATCAGTTTTTAAAAATGCCCAGAGTTCCTAAGTACGTGTCTTATAAACATAATTATTTAATCTCTTGTCTATGAATAGAGCCAAAGGTTCCATTTTTGGTTTGAGCAGAATCTGCTGCTGGATGTAAAGATGGATTTAATATATCATTTTGTCTTTTGAACATGCCAAAAATTGATGCTGTTACTAATTAATTCACTGTTAAAAATCACTCAATGTCAAAGCAAAGTTAATGTGTGTGCACAAGTCTTGGAACCATCCATCTGTTTTGGCATAAGATAGTTTGCTTTTGTTCCTGGAAACTGAGCAATAAAATAATCCTTCATTTAAATAATGTATAATTTTACTAGAATATTCAAATCTACTCAATACAAATCACCCACCCCTGATGTTTTCATGATTCTTATGGGTCTGTTTTTTCTCAAATTATTTAAAAGTGTTCTCATTTCCATCATAAGGGTGTAAAACTTAACTTCAGATCCAATAAAAAGATTTGACTTCAGTCACTTCCACACACATTCTTAATTAAAGAGATGGGGGTTGCCAGATGGGGATTAAAATGCTGTTTCATTGTAACAGCCCTTCACTTTGCACCCCCTTATTGTTACCAAAATACATTCTTAATTTTAATTTCCTTAATTATTTAGTAAATAACTTTAACGCCACAAAGAGATCAACTAAATTAATTATTGTGAAAGAAGCAAATTTTAGTTCTGTCTTGAATAGGTTGGAAAGGATTGGCATTATCCCAAAATGGCATGGGCAGAGATAAAGATATTAAATCAGTTAATATTAAACACAGAGCTAGGTTCAGTGGCTTCAATCAGGAGGCTTATATCTCCTGTATACTCTGCAATCTCTTATATTCTTGACAGCTTGATTTGACTGTTGGTTATAAGAAATACTTTGTTTTAAATTTTGAACCAGTGGAGTTTTCTCCATTAACTGATGTGATTTGCAATGGGGAGAGGATTCTCCAAATAATCTCCTCTGTCATGTTAATGATGAGATTCAGACCTATTGTCTAATTCATCCCTGTTATAACACTTTTAATAAATTTACTTCCCTTTGGAGAGATATATGCAGCCTTATTTTCATATTCTTGTTTGCCATATTATAATTTCTTCTCCTTTTATTTCTTGACTTGCTCACAATTAGCATCTGTCCTAATAAGTACTTGTTGGTATTCTTCCTCACAGGAAGAAAAATATCATATAGGGCTGTTTACTTCAGTTCTATCCACAGAGGGCTGTTTACCCACCTGTACCCTAGTCAGGAGTTGCACTAACTCAGTTTCTATGTCTCTTGAGTCTTTAGCCCCATGTCATGTTCACCCTGCATCTGCTAAGAGACTTAATCCTTGATTTGATTATGATCTCTGTTTACTCTGTACAGAAGGGTGCAGGTTGGAGCTTTGTTGGCACTGAGTGGACCTGTTTGTGTATTGTACCATCTGTTAGTCAGAGATATCACATGAAAAAAGCAGACTCTTTTTCTAGGAACAGCTATCCAGTGATTATCCAGCCATGGTGCACTTCCCTGTGGTGGTAATGCTGTGCAGCCCAAGCCAGTCTATTTATGTTAAGAGTATTAACTACATTTTACAATGTGGGCCTTCTGCCCAATATTTCACTGACAAGGTTGCCACCATCAGATCAGCTCTTCTGCCAACAGACTCCCTGGACCGGGTAGTGGCAATACAGTTTTGTGACCATATCTTGGTTGGTATTTCAGGGTCCTGATTATGAAGAGGTCACTACTGTTCTCTAAAGTATGTGACCAATAACATGCAGGCTGGATCCTTGCCCATCAAGCTAATGTTGACTAGTCTGGATGTGCTTGGCTAATAATATTTCAGATCCTGGGTTCCCTAGGTTCTTGTCCATGGGACAGGATTTTTCCATCAGCTTTTAAGGGGGCACTGTTATTCCAAATCCCCAAATTAACATCACTGGACCTTAAAATTTTGACAAGTGAGAAAGGCACTTGCAAGCAGATTGAGGGCAACCTCACAGCTAGCAGACTCAAGGACCCTTTTCAGTCAGGTTTTCAGACTCACCACAATTCTGAAATAGCCAAAACTAAAGAAATTAATGATCTCCTTTTGGCAAGAAACTAGTAGCACAATTTGGTGTTGGTTCTCCTGAATTTCTCTGCAGCATTTGATATAGTGGACATGGTCTTTTGATAGAACATTTACGTACCCACTGTGGTGTTTTTTAGTATGGTCTTGGAGTGGTTTATTTCATGGCTGTACTCAAAGAATCCATTCAAGGATCAACTTCTCATATTTTTCCTCTCTGGAGTGCAGAGTTCCACAGGGTTCTATTCTAGGCATGTTACTATTGACAACATAAATGCTTCCATACAGAGACCTGTTTAGGGGGAAGAGATTAGCACACTATAGGTATGCTGATGGCACTCATTTCTATCTTTTAATTCCTTAAGACAATCTAGTGAGTTTGTTTTCTTGGATTGAAGATTTAGAAGCATCAAATTCTTGGCTAATCCAAACTTGGTTTAAACTCAATACCTTGAAAACCAAGGTACTTGCAGTTAACATCTGTAAGAAATTCTACTTCCCCATATTTAATAACTTTATTATGTGTTCTGGCAGCAAGCTTGAATTTGTTGATCAGGTGTAAAACCTTGTTACATTGACCTTCATGCTTATATTTTAGGAGCGGGTGTCAACTGTAGTGAAGTTCTCATGTTTTTACTTGTGAAACATGCCAAGGATTAAGCACCTAATATCTCAAGCTGATCTTCAAGTTGGTGTTCAGGCAATGGGATTAAGCTTGGATTACTGCAGGACCACTTAACTGGGACTTCCTAAGACTGAGATGGAGCATTTATAGCTGCTGCAGAACTCAGATGTAAAGCTACTTACCAGTATGTGTCATTACCAACATATTGCACCTATTCTGCACAGCCTGCACTGGCTTCCTGTGCATTATAGCGTCATCTATAAAGTCTTAGTGTTTGTCTATTTGGCCATTCATGACGTAGCTCTGTCATAATGGGAAGGAGTTTATTGTGACCTTCTGCCCTGGCCTGGTCTTGCATCCCACCTTAAAGGGGCTGCTGGCAATTCCACTGGTGTATCTCACTATTTCAGGATATCTTTCTTCTCTTTTCAGGTACTTGATCATTGGAATTTATCACTATGGATCCATGTGTGCCTGTTGCCAGCCACCTTCAGGAAAGCATGTAAAACATATATTTTGATTTGGCATATGATGAAGTGTGATGAACAGATTTCTGACTAATTCTTACTATGTCATTATTTGCCATTTGTTATTTTATGTTGTTTGTTTCCATATGGAATGTTCATTTACTTATTGTTATAGTGTTTTGTGATAAAACACCTTAATAATGTTGAAGTGGAAGCTGAGGTTTGCAGAAAGATTCTCCGCCAGCTATAACTCCACCTTTCAACAAATTGCATGCAGAGATTCTGTGGTGGCTCAACATGGAGAAAGAAGGCTCATCTTTGAGGGAATGTACACATTTTTCTACTTCCTCTATAATGGATGCATGGCCATGGAAGGCTACATTAGCACAAGAACATTCCTTTGTTACATTTCCCTTTATTCTCACACTAATACCCTCAGGCACAGTAGACATTAAGAAGAAAATAATTCTGAAACTAGAAAACAACTTAATTCAGTAAAATAATACTCTGAATGTAAGCAGCCAAAAGGTTTGCTGAATTCCTCTCTGCAGTTCACTTTCCTATAGTACTATGTTGCATTTATCTGAATAGTGGTTTCACATGGTTATCAGAATTTATAGAATGCCTAAATACTACAGTTAATGCTTAAGCAATGTGTTAATATTTCTAATATGTCATGCTACAGAACTGTTACACTGTGATCCCTAACTGTTTTGGTTAAAAATAGTTTGTTACTTCTAATATTTAATTGTCCCATAGACATTTCTCTAATGAAAACCTATTCTGAAAGATATGCGTTACTATTAACAAAATGCAGTGCGTCTAAGCATGCTGTCCAGTACAAACAAAGGCCAATTGTCAGGACCCGATCAGCTTTAAGTTTGCTAATAGGCATCCATCATGTAAACACAGGCTTAGGGACTCAAAACACAGAACACATACATACAGTTTGCATGCAAACGATTACTCATCACTGCCAACATCAACCTATCATTGTTCCACCATATTCTTAAATAATGAATTTAAGTCTTTATTAAAATCTAAGGATAAATACTGGGCTATAAAATGTGATACTGCCATCTTCATTGCAAAGGTGTTTGAAATAGTTTTGGCAGAAATATAGTACTCTTGCCAACTAACACAGTTGCTGCTTTCCCTAGGATGATGATTGTATTTTTTTTTGTTTTAAAATCTCAGAAGGTGCAACATTTTAACAAATTTATAGCTCTCCATAGAGTCTTTCTCCAGCACATGTTGAAGAAAGACTGTTAAATAAACACTCATGTCCCATTTACTTAAACCTCCTGATGGAAAACAAGCCTGCCTGCCACTTCATTGCACTGCAAAAATAAAACAACATCTTCAGTATAAAAGCACAAAAAGCAGGCCGTTAAATAACGTTATGGTGAGACGTGGCTGTTATTCAAGCATGCTGCATTTGAAAATGTAATCTGCTGATTTTGGCAAAAATCGGTAGAAACGGAATAAGGCCCTTTATGCACTACTTCTAACTGAAACAGGATGCTATTACACTTGGCTCCTCTCAAAACACCAAGATTTAATGCCTTGTAGAAAATGTTGGTGAAAGCTTCTGCCTGCCTGTGGGTTCCCATTTTGCTCTGCATATAGCTTCTCAGTGGGCTCTGTCTACGACCAATACTTTACAGGTGTGCATGAATAATATCTAACTCTCAGTTCACAATTAATTTGATTTATAAATTAGTCTGCACAGTGTATTTAGCAATTTTACAAGGTAATAAATGCAAAGGAAATGCTTTCTGCCCAGGGAGCTGCTCTGCAAATTCAGTAATCCTTGAATCACTTCCATTCAGCACCCTTTCATGATACTCATTTTTACAAGGAGGGCTTTTCTGAAATTCATTCATGTTCATTCATAAGGCATCAGAGTTCAGAAAGATTCAAGTCAAGCGTCCAGCATGGAGTAAGAAGCCCATACATGTCTAGTAGGTACAATTTACAGACCTAGCAGCTGCTGGAAGAAAACAATTCATCCTTAAAAGTGCTGAGCTAATACATTATACTGAAATCTCATGTTATTGTATATATTTTTGCCTATTTTCTGTAAACAATAAAATACTGAAAGCTCTTCGGCAGCTGACAGAATCTACTGAAGCACATATAGAGTTAGGGATAATATGCAGGGGTACTCTCTACTCAGAAAAACATATTACGAAATGGAAACAAACAAAAAAATCCACTGATATGTAGAAATCAGAGATATATATGCAACTTTAGTGTTGCTCACAAGGAAGAAACCAACTGTTGGAATAGATGGAATTAATGGTGCCTTATGAAAGGTTTAACATTCCTCTTGATGGAATCATTTGAACAACTGTTTGATGTGCAACACAACTACTGGTGCATAGATTCTAAATCTCCACTCACCATTTTCCATAACCTTAGTATCTTAATAATACATATTTAGAAAAGTGCCTGTTTTCTCTCTACTTATGCAGACATCATTAAGTTGATGTCACTGCTGTCTGGACCTGCTTAGAGCTCTAATTGCTAACATGTCAGTGGCCCATAATGCTCATTCACATGCTTCAAGCTTTATGTGCCATTTCATGAGTTATTGCTGGAGCACCCGAATCATCTGACAATGCTACTTTTTTAAATCTCCTTAGAACCATCTTTGATGGCTCCTGTACATGCACTCAACCAACCTGTTCTCACTGAGACATTGGAATTTGGTATTCCTAGGTCAGGCAAAAGCACTGTGACCCATTTATTGCTACCTGGGCAGACCTATTGGCCCATTTCTTCCCCAGTGGTGAGTGTCAGGTGCTAGTGGGTGGACCAGCATCCTGGTCCTGCAAAATAACCTATTCCCCTCCCTGATCTATTTTGGGTCTTTGGTTGTCCAGTCTATACCCTCCTATTGCTTGGCATTTCCTTCAGCTAGCAGAACAGTAGAATCTGAGGTTGGTCCTTCACAAGTGACTCATTTGTCTTTCTGATTTACTTATGACATGTTTAATTATTTTAGGAGTGGCTCACATAATGTCCTACAAAACAGTTTAAAAGAATTTAGTTAGTCTTAGATTTGTAGGTGATTACTAGGCTAGCATCCGCAATGGGGCCTTTTTAAGCCTAGCCATGCTTCCCTAGGTGAGAATCAAACCCTGTATCTTTTGTCTGTGTGGTAATCATCTTAACCATTAAGCCAACTGTAGTAGTTATTATACTTCTATGTAACATTATAGTAGACATTACAGTCAGTAGCTTCACTGCACCACCTTACTCTACCACATCACAGTCTAGGCAGGTTTCATGCACAGGAGTTATGGGCTAAATTCTCCTAGCTTTTTAAAATTATATCTTTAACATTTATAACACTAGTATCCTTAAAATTCACTGCCAGCTAGTCAAGTATTCATAGAAGTCACCATCGTCATCAACCCCTTCTTGCCCATTTCCTACACAGAGTAGTGTCAACTACAGCCATCTATCTTTGGATTCAGTTCCACTCTCCTACCTTTCTTGATAGCCACGCCTGGCTGTCACAGGCCTTCTCTCACACAATCCACCCATCTCTTTGTAAACACCCTCATTTCCTCTTGCTTTTTTCCTATCTGTCCCAGATCTTTTTCACCAGATTGTCTTTTACTTTCCTGCACATGTGATTGCACCACTATAATCTCTTTCTTTGACCTTCTCTGCAACTGAAACTACTTGGGCTTCTGCTCTGATATCCTCATTTTATAGATTCATAGATTGTTACTAGGCTAATGACAGGGGACCTTTCTAAGCCTAGCCAAGTTTTCCCAAAATAATGATGATATCCTGTATCCGAATAGGACATTGAGAGCCAGACATGCCAGGCCTGGTGTAAATTTCCTATTCCCCATCTACTGGTCTAGGTTTTTATTTATTTTTTATTTTTTATTTTACATTTGTTGACCGGGATAGTCCGACTGGATGCATGTCCATTTTCAGCAGAGGCCCGGGGAGAAAAGCTCCAAGGGTAAGCAGATACAGCATTACATAATACCAGCATTACATATTACAAACAGATTATTTACAGAGATTACATAAGTAAGCAAGTTAAACAAGTTCCACAGGTTAAAGTTAGTCCTGAGCACAAGTCAGGATTAAATTAAATTACACAGTAAACTGGTTAACAGATTTTTACACATTCGAGTTAGCCAGGCTTGATACATTGACATAGCCAGTTAAGTGACAAATGTTGTTTGAGTCTAGTTTTAAATTGACCTAAGGTGGAAAGTAAGGTAATATCAGCTGGAAGAGAGTTCCAGGATCTACTTACAGAGTTTGCAAAGAGAGAATCACCGGCTGTGTTATTAATTTTGCTAGTCTGAATTAGTAGTTTGTTAGAGGATCAAGCGGTCTAGGATTGTTATAGGGGTGATAATATTTTTAAGTGCAGGAGTATTGTCCGGATTATAGAGGATTTTATAGGCCATAATCAGTTGGTTATACTGGATTAGGCTAGGTAGTTCAAGCCAACCAAGCTGATTTAGATTGATGCAATGATGTGTCCTAAAAGGCAGCCCAGTGGCAAACCTGGCAATGTGGTTGTAGCAAATTGAGAGTTTGTTAAGGACAGTCTTGTTCAAATTCGAGAGTAGAGGGGATGCATACAGAAGGGTTGAAAGGAGCTGAGAGCGAGCTATGGCAATTTTAGCTGGAGGGGTTAGGAAGGCTTTTATTCTGTAAAGTGACCCTAGTTTTTTATTGATGGTTTTGATAGTTTGGTTAACATATAGGTCAAATTTGAGATTATTGTCTATGATGACACCTAATAGTTTTGTAGATGGGTCAGGGGAGATTATTGTGCCATCATTTGATTTTATGGTAAAGGTGAAAGCGGTAGACCTACGTGTTGGTGAAAATAACAGTATTTTAGTTTTTTTGGGATTTAGGATCAGACGATGTTCAGAAAGCCAGTTTTCTATTGTATTAAAGGTGGTCTGGGTAGCTGACCATAACTCTACTAGAGATGTGGCTGAGCAAATCAGAGTAGAGTCATCAGCATATTGGATACAGCTGACTTTTGGGATGACAGTATAAAGGTCGTTAATGAAGATGGAGAACAGCAAGGGCCCTAGTATAGAGCCTTGTTGTACTCCGAGGGTGTTAGGTAGAAGGTTAGAGAGTTTGTTCTGCCAGAGGACAGCCTGCTGTCGACCATTCAGGTAGGATTAAAACCATTGGAGGGCTCCAGTATCTAGACAGAATGTTTGCAGGGTGTGGATTAAAAGTTGGTAATCAACCATATTGAATGCCTTGGAAAGATCCAAAAAGAGGGCTGAGGATATATAATCATTGTTGCGATTATGGTTTATGGTGTTATTAAAGGCCAGAAGGGCTGAAGTAGTGCTGTGATGAGGACGGAAGCCATGCTGAGTGTCTGCCATAAGGTGATTTTGGATTAGGTGGTGCATGAATTGTCTATGAATACATTTTTCCATAATCTTTGCAAGTGGAGAGAGTATAGCTATTGGCCTATAATTGGAGAATTCAGTAGAGCTGCCTCCTTTGTGAAGTGGGATTACATAGGATATTTTCCAGATGGTGGGAATTTTAGCTTCTACTATGGTTCGATTGATTAGTATTGAGACGGGGTAAGCAATAGCATCAGCTGATTTTTGTAGGTACTCGGCAGGGAGTTGATCAGCAGAAAGTGTAGGGGGTTTTAATTTTTTGATCAAGGTACAGATAAGTGAAGTGGTGACTGGTTGGAAGCTGAACATGAGTAGGTTTCTAGGGGTTCTACTTTCAGGACCAGGGGAGCTAGGAGGTAGTTGGCTAGCTAGGGCTTGAATTGTCTCAGTAAAGAATTGGTTAAAACTATCAGAAACATCTTCAGGGGTTTTATCAATAGTAGCAGCAGGGATTGGGGTTGAACTTTGTCCAGGATGTAGTAGATTATTTAAACCTGCCCAAAACTTCTGAGGGTTATTTTGATTTACTGTCTGTAAATTACAGTAGTATTGTTTTTTGTCTTGTAAAATTGATTTTTGGTTTCGTTCCTGGATTGCCTGTATTTAATGTGATCTTGAGGGTCTTTAGAAGAACGCCATAAAGCCCATGCTTTGTTTCTAAGGGTAATTTTGAGTTTAGACTCTATAGAAAGCCATGGTGCAGTTTTTGCCTTGGTTCTATTTGAATGAACAGGTGCATGCAAATCAAGGATCTCAAGGAATTTGTTGTTAAAGTATGCTACTGCTTCCTCTAAGGGAGGTGTTTTAGAATAGACCAATTACATGAGTTTAGTTCTTGTTGGAATTTGGCAGGGTCAAAGTTTTTATTGTTTCTAACCTTTCTGAGTAAGGGTTGTTGGGAATTAATGGTTTTGTGCTTAATTACATATGTGAGAAGGTGATCGCTTAGGCCATTAAGGAGGGTCCCAGAGGTGTACAGTTGGGGGTGACTGTTTATGAGTACCCAGTCAAGTATACTTTCTTTTTGGTTGGGTTTACCTATCCTGGTAGGGGTGGATATGATTTGTGTAAATGCATGCAGGTTAATATGGGTGGTTGGGGATTCTAAGGAACAGGTGCCCCAGTCTATGTTAAAGTCTCCAAGTAGTAGGGTTTCTTGGGGGTAGTGACATGATAACCAGTGCATGATATCTTCAAATGTAGATATATTGTTACCTGCGGGAATGTACATACAGATGATATTAATGCATTGATTTTTATTAAGTTGCAATTTGGTGGCAAGAATCTCAGAGTTATTAATTTGAGGAGGTTGTATTACATCTATGGTGACATTCAACTCAGATTTATAGAGTACAGCGACCCCACCCCCCTTCCTCGAAGCACGATCCAGCCTGTGTATGTTGTACCCAGGTGGTAACACTTCATTGTCTTTAGTGTTAGGTTTTAACCAGGTTTCAGATAAACAGAGAATCTCAGGGGAGTGGACATCCAGAAGTACATGCAATTCATGTACCTTGTTATTATTGCTTCTAATATTGAGATGACAGACTAGGAGAGAGTTAGTTGGCCTATAAATTGTAGGTTTGTAGCTTGGATTACAAGTAGAGGGGGTATGTGTATCTGAAGTGAGTGGGCCAGGGTTGGGGTGAATATCACCACCAAGTATTAGGTTGAGTCTATACTTGGTGATGAACTTCAGGAATTTGTTTATTAGTTTGTGGTAGTGTTTGGAAGGTTGCACTTGTGGTAGTGTTTGGAAGGTTGCACTTAAACTGGGTAATAGATGAACTCAGCTTCACATTGATGGGCAGCCTGTTCCATAGGAGGAGCAGTCTCTGGGACACATATCCATCTCTCCAGCATGTTCTGTTTAAGCTACAGACAAAATTAATTTCCCTAGACATTGTATTTCTGGTACTCTTTGACTTAACGAATATGTAGGAGATTCATAAGTGTGAGGTTTACAGATGCCTTGTAAGCCAGGTATAGATCATCCCTCAGCAATCTATAGGAGACTGAGTACAGGGAAATGGCTTTAAGGCACTTTGCATAAGGCAGGTTTGTTACACCTTGTATTCTTTTTGTAAAGAACCCCTGAGTTCACTCTAGTTGCTGCATATGCCTGGTCAGGTACATACCAAAGGGAGCATTGTACTCTATGAGTAGTCTGATAAGGGCAGACTACAGTGGGATAATGACTTCTTTGGACCTAGATGCCATGCCCTTACTTAGATGTTGCACATCATAAAAGGATTTCCTAATCACTGTGGCCACATGGTGGTCAAAGGTAAGGCTACTGTCTACATGAGTACCCAGATCCCTGACCACTGGGTTGACTCTTAGGGGGATATTATCAAAATGGTAAGTAGCTGGGATGGTTGACTTCCCAAACAGTACAATTATGTATTTCTTAGCACTGAATTTAAGATCATGGCTTTAGCACCATTGATAGACCTTCTGGAAGAATGCTAGTGTCTGCAGGGGAGTTGACAACAACCTGCAGCTTGCAATCTTCTGCAAATTTAGTCAGCCATAAACCTTTAGCATTTGCTTCCATTTCAGAGAAATAGGTGCCAAAATGGAGCAGGCCCAGTATGAAGCTCTGGGGAACTCTGCCAATGACTAACATTTCTTGGTCTGTTTCACAGTGTACATCCTACCACCCATCTCAGGCACTTCATCTCCATCACCTCTAGCTTCCTCAACTGCACTGCCTTTTCTGCCCAGGTTTCTGTACCATGCAGTAGTAATGGTCTCACCACTGTTTTGTATACCTTATTTTTCGGCTTCTTTGGCATTCTTCTGTCATACACTACCCTTGACATTCTGTGCTACTTGGCTGCAGACCCTCTGATTTTAGCTTTGACCTCCTCATCCAGACTTCCCTTCTCCTCAACCACCTCTGTGAGGTACTTGCATCTTTTAACGTATTCCACTATTTTACCTTCTATCTCAATTCTTAGCTTCTTTTGATTTCCCCTTTTTGCTGCCTTTACAACAGTTTCATCTGTACAGTTTCATCCCAGGTGCCTTCAAGTTTGCATTCCATTCCATATCCTTTGCTGAAGTTCTTGTTCGGAGTCTGCTTGTAACGTCACATCATCTGCAAACAGCAACTTTGTTGATCTGTCTCCTCTCACCTGTTTGCTGATGTAGTCCATCACCCCTATGAATAGCAATGAGTTCAGAGATAAACACTGATGCATACTCAATCCCAATGTGAACCCCATCTGTGAGACCGAGCACTATTCACACTTGGGTCTTTGGGTCCCTGTACATAGACTGAACTAGTTCTACCAATGTTTCTGGGACTTTGAAGCATTGCAGAACTGCTCAAATCAGCTTTCTTGGGACCTTGTCATATGCTTTCTCCAAGTCTAGAAGTGCCCTGTTGAATTCTTTCTTCATCTCTAGTTTCTTCTCAACTATCTCTCTCACTGTAAACATCGGGTTGATTGTGCTGCATCCTGATTTAATCTGAACTTCTCATCTCCCAGTTTAATTTCTAACACTCTGTGTATTCATTTAACAGCCGCCATCTCCAGAACTTTCATACAATGTGATAGGTGTTTGATACCTCTGTAATGCCCAGACTTGTGAATGTCCCTTTTGTTCTTGTACACTGTCTCTAGTATGCTTATTCTACAGTTGCATGGGATACTCCTTTCCTTCTATGTTATTATGAGTACCCTGTGGAGCCATTTCTCCCCTAACTCAACCAACATCTTCATCATATCTGCTGTGACCTCATTGAAGTCTGCAGCTCTCCCTTACATCATTTTTCCTTAGTGCTCTTATTAATTCTTCTAAGGTGGGCTCTGCTTCTTCTCTCATTGCAGGCTGTGCATGGGGTAGTACAGCTACTGTGGGGCCTTCTTCATTTAGTAGCTGCTGGAAGTACCTAGAAGATCTTCTCTTTAACTCTATTAGGACAGATGTGAACCTGATTTTGCCTTTCTTTCCTCATGGCCTGGGCTGAAATTTAACACTTTACATGACTTGTAAACCACCTTACTCTTCCCTCATCCTACAATGACCTTGTGTATTAGAAATCTGCAGTCACTTCAGGCAGTTTTATCTCTTCCACATGCTCACAGTTCACTCTTTCCCCCTAATGGCTTCACAGGCAGTGTAGATTATGCCATGTACATTGCATAATCAATAGCCTCACCACATGGTTCACATGGAGTATCTTTGAGAATACCCTTTAGTGACTTCAACTTCTCCTTCACTAGATTTTTTTTTTAAATTTATCTCAAAACTCGATCAGGTTCTGAAAAGTTCTATGCCTTGTTGTTCCCTTAATGACCAGTCTCAGCATGCCTAGCATGCTTTTAATCATTTATTGAACCACAAGTAGCCCAGAACTAGATTTAGAGCCATTTTTTATTCTTTTGTTAATTTTAATCTATTAGACAGCCCCCTCCTACAAGTACAAATACACTCTGAGCAATGTTCTTATGATTAACATATTCCAAGAAGCAACTGACGGTCTTATGGCTAACGAAAGAGTTTTTCATCTACAGGTTGTGGACAATTTACTCCCTTCCACACTGTTTCAACAAGAGGGGAAATGTACTCATTTTCCTTTGTTTCCTTGTGAACTCAGATTTGAGTTTCAAAAGAAAAAATGCCCACTTGTTTTTGGGTACACTGTGTACCAAGCATCATTTGCATTTTAGGTATTTATTGTGAGTTAAGTTGCAGAGTCATCAGAGCAGACAATACATACTGACCGTATGTTTAATTGTCTTGCAGGGCTGACTGGAAATGAGATCAGAGACAGAGTCCGCAGTCTGGGAGGAGAAGGAATTAACACAGAACAGAGAGGCATCCTGTCTGTCCAAATAAGTTTGAAGAATTGTAATCCATAAATACAAAATAAAAAAAAATCAAACACCAGCAATATACATCACCAACTGAAGTACATAAAAAGTACAACAAAGCGGGAATTAGGATTATGACACAAATTGAACATGTTCTGCAGAAATAAAAACACTAAACAGTTAAAGTTAGGTACATTGCCTACACAAATACTAAAAGATATATAAAATCAAATAAATTAATAATATAATCTTTTGAAGAATGTGAAGTCATAAGCCCCAAAAAGATAAAATGATTCACTCTAATTAGGGACAGGAACATACCTCTCAACTACCCAGATTTTCAAAGAATGTCCAGATTTTTGGTTCATATTTTTGGTCTGTTCCTCATAAAACTTGTAGTTTTCTGGCAAATCACTGGGATGATCCAATGATTTATATTAGCAAATAATGACATACATTTGAGTTTCAGACTTCAAGTCCTTCAGAAAATGTATGTTAAAACAAACCCTGTTACTCTAGCAACTTTCTCAGTTTATAAGAGCAATATTTAAAACATGTCCCTATTTTTGGGCTATGGTCCCACCATTTTTCTTGCACTAAGAGGTGGAGAGGTATGGATAGGAAGTGAATAACATGAAACAAAAACAGTCATAAAATCAAGAGAAAGTAGATACTGTAATCTAGAAGTTACACTGCATGCAGACAAACTAGTGGTGAAATATAAAAACAATGACAGATATTGTTTAACTTGAGAGGTAAATCTAAAGATAGTATACAAAAATAAAACATTGAATAATGAGTACTCAAACACTCAATATGCAGACCACAAGAAAATGTACTTGTTTTTAGTGCTTAATTGAATATGATTACATTAAAGCACTCTGAATTGTAATAGTAGAGTATTTAGAAAGTCAACTTTTGTAAATAACATTTTAAGAGTGTGCATCCAATGTTGTTGTTGTTGTTGTCTTTCAGCTTTTCCCAGTTAGGGGTCGCCACAGCAGAACTCCGGTCCGCTAATGATTGGCAGTAGATTTTGATGAATGCCAAGGTGCCAGCTCGACGTTCAACCTTCAACGAAGGCACGCCCATTTACGCATGCCTTTCGAATGGCTACCCAACCACGGGGAGGACATGCAGACTCCGCACAGAAGGTACTCCCCACACTCCAGCCAAGAATCGAACAGGAGAACCTCTTGTTGTGAGGCAACAATGCTACTGCTGCACCATAAAGTGCGCATCCAATATTCATGAAAAAAGAATATACCAAAAAGGCAGATGATCAGAATATTACATTTGACTACATGTAATGCTATATTTGAGAAATAAATGAATATTGTTATTGAAATGTTTCTTGAAAGAGAATATAATAAAAATGATTTAAATGATTTAGCTGAGTTAATATTGCATAGCAGGTCAGCAAGTGCCCCAAATAAGCTAAAGTAATTGTATTAAAAAAGGAAATTGTGGAAAGAAGTGAAAATAAGAGAACCGTTATTATGGATATTATATTTGATAGTAAAGCTACTAAAAATATAATATTTGGAAAATGGAATATTTTAAAAGGAAATAGTGAACTAACTAAGATAATAGGTAAAAAATAATTTTATTTATAGAAAATTATTAATTGAAATCTATTTTAGATGAGTTAATTTTAAAGTTGATAGACCTATTTCTAATTAAAGTAAAGGCACATATAAATGTTGCAAATGTAATACTTGTCAGTTTTCAAATGAGAACCCTTATTAGTGCAAAGCGGTTGTAGTAAAATTAATGGACACCAGGGAGGAGCTTGGAAGCTTGTTCCTGAGAAGTTGCAGTCTCTGGAAGATGGAGATGTATCTCTTTCTCCAGCATGACCTGTTTATGTTATAGTCTAGGTTAAGATCCCTGGAGCGAGTGACCCTCTTGTAGTCTAATTTATGAATGTGTAGCATTTCCATCAGGTCTGGGTCAGAGACTGCCTTGTAAGCCAGGCACAGATCACCCCTTAGCAACCTTCAGGAGACAAGATGCAGTGACAGTGCTTTAGTCTTTCCGCAAAAGACTTGTTTTGTGTACCTTTTGTGTACCTTGTAATTTCTTGGTGAGAAATCTCTGTGATCTCTCTAACTGTTGCAGGTATCTGGTGAGGTATATGCAAAAGGGAGCAGTGTACTCAATTAATGGTCTGACAAGGGCCGAGTATATTGGAGTTATAACATCCTTAGATCTAGATGTGATGCCTTTACTTATAAGATGTGCCACATAGAAGGTTTTCCTTACTACTGTGGATTCGTGGGGGTCAAAGTTCAGATTGCTATTAACCTCAGTACCCTGATCATGTACCACTGGATCTACACTTAGGGGGTGCTGTTTATAATATAATTAGCATGGATGTCAGCTTTTCCAAAGGGAATAATGAATTTGTTTGCATTTAGCTTTAATCCATGGCATTGGCATCAATCATTCGTCTACATTAACCCTGTCTGCAGAACATTAACATCACTGGGGGACTCAATGATTGCTCCCAATTTCCAATCGTCAGCAAACTATGTGAGCCACTGGTCATCCAAGTTTGTCTGTACTTCTGAGAAATAAATTCTGAACAGTAAGGGGCCCAGCACAGAACCCTGTGGTATACCACTGATAACTGTTCTTTTGCTAGAGGTGAAGTCACCCACTTTGACAGTATGTGTCCTGTCGGTGAGCCAATTGGGTAACTTTCTGGTAATGTAGGGGTTAATTCCCAAGTGGGAGAGTTTCTATATAATACCTGTGTGGAGGAGTGTGTCAAATGCCTTGGCTAGGTCAAGATAAGTGATATGCAGTCTTTCCCTCATCCAGGGCCTTGGTGACTTTCTTGAAGAAGTCAACTATGTTTAACAGGCATGATCTACCTTTAATGAATCTGAACTGGGTTAGGTCCAGAGTTTGGAGATTACCTATGTCCTTGTTAATAAGGTCCATAATGATTCTTCCAATGGTTTTGGAGATGAGGCTAGTCAATCTTATGGGCCTATAATTCCTGGGGTCAGTTGATGGTCCCCCTTTGTACAGAGGGATTACTGTTACTGTCCTCCATTTCTCCAGAACATAGCCAGTTCACAGGCTGTGGTTAAACAGGGATCCAAGTGAGTCTGCTAGGTCATGTTTTAAGTTATTTAACAGGCAACCTGGGATATTGTCTGGTCCCACTGATGCTGTGCTTTTGGCCTTGGAGAATTCCAAGATGACCTGCTCTCCTAAGATAGAAGGCTTTAGTTTTTGAAGTTGCCACCAAAAGGATTAGCCTTGTGAATATTTTTGAAGCTGTATATCTGGAAAATGTGTGTCTTTGAAGAAAGGTTGTACTGATTCTCAAGTCTTCTTATATGGACACATTCACCTGCCAGAACTCATTTGAGATATTGTGCAATATTAACACCTGTTTATAAATAGACTGTGCAGTAGAACACATTGGGTTAACAGAATTGTCCCTTTAATGAACACCTTGAAGATTTCATACAAAAATTTCACACAGTTAAAAAGTTGTAACCCTGCACTGTTAGCAATTACATAAAATGAATGGAGGAATTATTTTACATTCAAAGTCAAAACTAAACTTATGAATATCACACATAAAATACTAAATGTGAAGTGCAAACTGCAGAAAATATAGATGCCCATTTTTAAGTACAACAAAAGAGTTGGGGTGTGCATGGTACAGTGTACACCACATCCAGAGATTGTGTGGCACTCACCATTTGGGTTCATGTCTCACAGCATTCCTGGGCATGTGCTAATATGTGTGCCAAGCCCCTCCTGTTCTTTATTGCATATATATATACATATATATATATATATATATATATATATATATATATACACACACACACACACACACATTGTTTTTTTAAGACAAGAAGCCTTAACACACACTAGCCACACTAACAGCGTCTAAATCTTTTTACTGCATCACAGGCAGGCTAGGCCTTAAAATACTTTCAAACTCATGAAAATATACTTTATGCCTATATTGCTGTGGTGTTTTTAAAAAGGCATATTAAATATGTTTAACTATTCTAAACCTGGCATGCCCTGGTATGCACATGTAGTCACACACATGATTCAGGCTGGCTTTCCTCAATATGGCCAGATGTATGAGTTTTTTAAATGAAATGTTGAACACATGAGATTAATGTACTATGCCTAAATTTTTAGCTCTGATGTACCTGAAATCAAGCAATGGCTGTGTGTCACAAGACGTTAAAACATTTGATCTTGAATGGTGCAGTCAGCATCATATCTGTAGAGTTAAAGGCATTAAGCTGAACAGTTGAGGCAATTCCAAATTTTATGAAGGAAGTGGCTGTGGATATTCATCATATTAAAAAATATTATAGCAAATCATGATCAGTAGTTGCAAGCCATACAGGTTACACCTCAAAGTCAGAAGATCAATCTGTTTGAGCAACTAGAATCTTAGCCAAATAGGCCAAAAAGGTTCAGCAACTCCAATCCCAAATCCTGAAACTGAAAAGCAAGGTGGAAGATGTAGAAATCATGCCAGGAGGAATAATGTTAGATTTATCAGCTTGCCTGAAAAAAATAGAAGGTGCAAAGTCTGTACAATTTATTGGGAAAGAACTTGCCAAATTATTAAAATGGAGATCCTCTCTAGTGATTGAGCTTGTGCACTGCATACTTTCAAACAAACCCAACAACAATGGCCCAAGAATTTCACAATCAAATGTCTGGACTATAATGATCATGATAATGCCTCACAGGCAGCTAGAAGTATGGGTACAAATTTAAAAATTGCTGGCCATGTTGTTAGAGAGGTGCTGGACAATTGCACTTCATTGTGTTGGAAAATAATGTGTCTGCCACTGTACCTTTGTAAAGGAAGGAAACTAGGGTTCCAAACTGAACTCTACTATTCTGCTACCTTGGTATTGAACAAAGATAACATCTAGGCCACCTTTCAGGAGCCCTTTGAAGCAGATCATTTCATTTGGCAGCAGGCCGAGAGCAAGCATTCTACTTACACAGAGGCTATAAGGAACGCCCTACCTATCGTACATCCAAACAAGAGTGATAAATCTGTCAATACTTCTCCTAATAAAATACCAACTCAAAAGCAAGGTAAGGAGGAGTCCAATAATTATCAGGGGTCAGTACAGCTAGACTTGTTGCCTCCATTAACAGAAACTGTGAACTGATATGGATCCCTAGTCAAAAAAAGTCACAATGACAGTCTGACAGAGTCCCATGAGGAGGTATCCGTTTCCAGCCCTGAGATTCAACTTAAAGAACTTGACAAGCTGGAACAGTCATGGGCTGACATATACTTGCAATTGATTGGGAAAATATCAGAGGTGTTCATTACTTAGATATTTGTCCACAGTTGACTTTGACACAAGTGGACTGACCCAGTGTTGGGCTAAATGCATAATGATGCCTACAGCATACAGTTGTGATATTTTATCCCTTTTTTATTAATAATGTTTCATGTTGCTGTTAATGTTTAGTGGGAAACTATATGGCTACAGGGTGAAGTGCTGAGTTTGTATTTGTATAGAGCTTATGGTTTGCTCTGATAACACTTGCTTTTTTTGTTTCAACAACTGATATAGTTCTAAGTTGGTAGAACGACCAGACATAGTCAAGTAGGGGTCTATAACAGTTATCAGATTGATAGAGGAGGCCACCCCTGTAGAGTGCCAAACACTTCCAATCCTTTACACATAGTCTGCAGGCTGCACTTTTCAACTTAATTATGCACAGGTGGTTTGCATCGTGTGCCACATCGGTAAAAGTGGAGTAGTTGCACTGCTGAATAAATCCCTAGGATGGACAGTTGCTAAGCAGTTTTAAGATAAACAAGACAGACATTTCTTTCAATTAATATGGTGTGGGGGGGTTGCTTTTGGGGAACTTTTATCGCCCTATGGAGGACGATACTAGTCCTTTGAAATATTTTGAGCAGGTGATTATGGTCAATACTGCCCAACAGTCCATAGTTTTAACAGGTAATTTTAATGAGGTTCTGGATCCATTTGAAGACAAATTACTGCTGGGACCAGGTTTCTTAACCAACGTATATGAATCTTTGAAAATGCTGCTTTGTAAGCATGACTTGGTTGATATCTGGAGATCTTTTAACACACTGGATCATGACAATACGTATGTGGGCCCTGGGGAATTCATGGGTTCATAGGTTCATAGGATTATACTAGACTATTGGTCTGGAGGCCCTTATAAGACTAGCCAAGAATTTCATCCATGTTCCCACAAAGTCAGCACCTGTTTTCCCTGTCCATCAGGGACACGGGTGGGATCCCAGGGGTGTATTCTCTGTTTCCCATCCAATCATCCAGGTTCCTCATAAAGAGGGCTAGAGAGGTACTCTGCTTGACATGGAGAGGGAGTCTATTCCATAGATGGGGGAGACTTTGGGACACAAATCTATCCTGCCAATAAGTTCTATTAATGTCACAGTCCAAGGTGAGGCCTTGCTTGTGGGTTGCATGAGTGGAGTTTGACTTACAGATATGCAACAACTCCATCAAGGCTCGGTCTGAGATGGTCTTGTATGCCAAACACAGGTCACCCCTGTGAGGGGGTTGGGAGAGTGGCCTAATGGTTAAGGTGTTTGCCTTACAAACACAAGGTACAGGGTTTGAATCTCACAGGCGATAATTGGATAGGCTTGAAATGGCTTGCAAGGACAGTTAGCCTAGTACTAACCTATGAACCTATGAACCTGAGCAGTCTGTATGAGACTGAGTAGAGGGACAGGGCTTTTAGCCTATCTGTATAGGATAGGTGTTTTGAGATCCTGGATTTTCCTGGTCAGGAGCCTCTGTGGTCTCTCCAGCTGCTGAATGTGTTTGGCAAGGTACATGCTGAAGGGGGCATTGTACTCAATAATTGGTCTGATAAGGGAGGAGCACAGGGATGCTATGACCTCCTTGTTCTTGGATTAAATACCCTTATTTATGAGGTGGGCCATGCAGAAAGCCTTCTGTATAATGGTGGCAACATGATAGTGAAAAGGCAGGTTGCTATCAACCTGGGTACCCAAGTCCCTCACAACTGATTGTGTGCTTAGTACATTGTTATTAATGTGATAATTAGTGGGGATGCCATTTTCCACAAAGGGGAGAATGATGCATTTCTTGGTATTCAGTTTGTGGCCCTGCTTCTGGCACCAGTCATTAGTTTGGGTAAGGCCCTCTTGGAGGATGTTCCCATCACTATGGGAATTTAAGACAATGCCCAGCTAGCAGTTATCTGCAAACTTGGCCAGCCACAGACCACTGGTTTTGGCTTCCACCTCAGAAAAGTATATCACAAACAGTACAGGCACCCAAGACTGATCCTTGGGGTACAACACTTGTTAGGGATCTACTACTAGAGGTGGCTTCCCCTATTTTGACTGAGTGGGTTCTATCAGTGAGTCAGTTAGCTACCCATCTGATAACATATGGGTTGATGCCTAACTGGGAGAGTTTATCTATTATGCCCAAGTGGGGAATAATGTCAAAACATTTGGCTAGGTAAAGGTAGGTGGTGTGCACCATCTTCCCCTCATCCATGGCTTTGGTGGCTGTTTCAAAGAAGTCGACCAAGTTTAACAGGCATGAGATCCCTTTGTCAAAACCAGACTGTGT
Organism: Protopterus annectens; assembly: GCF_019279795.1. Lineage (NCBI taxonomy): Eukaryota > Metazoa > Chordata > Ceratodontiformes > Protopteridae > Protopterus > Protopterus annectens. The sequence continues at coordinate 143,587,125 of NC_056751.1, forward strand.
GGGGACAAACTTTTTGAGGTTGGCAATGTACTTGTTTATAAGGTCTGTGATAACGCATTCCCAATACCATGCAGATCAGGCTAGTTTGGCTGATGGGCTTATAATTGCCTGGTTCAATGGATGATCCACCTTTGAGTAGAGGGATTATAGTGGCTGCCCTCCATTTGATTGGGACAAAGCTGATGCCATGGCTTTGGTTGAATAGAGTGCCTAATGGAGCTGAGAGCTCATGCCTGAGTTCATATAGGATACAGCCAGGGATGTTATCGGGTCCCATAGAGACTGTATTTTTTGCCTTTGAGAGGGCATTGAAGACCTGCTCCCTGGTGATGAGGGGAGGGGGGCAGGTGCTGTGTCACTTTTAAATTAAATTTGCTATTTTTAAATTCCATTGACAGACTATTATTTATAACAACCATTCTTAATACAAGGAGCAGTGGGGATAAGGGTCAAGCAGATGGGATCTATGATTGATAAACACAGCTAAAATGGCTGAAGTTAGTGAAGTTAGTACTAAAATTTACAAATCTTATTTATCATTAAAGTTTATATATATATATATATATATATATATATATATATATATATATATATATATATATATATATATATATATATATATATATATATATATATATATATATATATATATATATATATATATATATATTCAATTGCATGTAAAAATACATTGCAATATACTCTTTGATTTTGTACATACAATATAAATATATATAAACAAAGGTTTAATATCAAAATCAGGAGCTGCAGAATATTTTTTGATTAAAAGATAGACTACATATGTTGATTTTAGGAAGTTCGTATATAACAAATTTTGAACATGATAAGCACAGTGATCAACATTTGAACTCCCTAACTTCTGGTTTTGAACTCCTGTGCTTCCTTTTAGTTTTTGCTGTGCCCCCCCCCCCCCACATCCCCTGCATATTATATAAACCAACTCCAGGATCACACTACAGTGAGGAAAAGGATTACTGATCCACACTGTACAGCAATCTCGATTCAGATAATCGAGTTCATACTAACGAATGCATACTCACATTCGCTAATATAATTTCGACCACTTTCAGTTCAATATTATAAGATGTTGAAAGCAAGCATTTAATTTAACACTATACAAAAATATGCAAGTCCTGATTTTGATAGTAAACCATAAACATAAATTATTGGAATCCAAATAACATTCTGAGCTATTCAAAAAGACATCTGTGTATCAGAGACTGATAGAAAGAAGGATGCTTGGTATGTTCTATTAAAAAGCAATACAACCACATGCATGATCGGTATGTTCTATTAAAATACAATATAACCACAGGGATGATCAGTATGTTCTATTAAAACACAATACACCCACATGGCCTTTCAGTCATACAATGTTATGAATAGTCTTACACAGTAACTGGCAGTCTTAACCCCAATATCATTGTAGGTTAGACCCCTGTTATTCAAAAACAAGGACTTTATGGACATGATTCACAAAAGAATAAGAAACTTTTGGGAGAGTCAACAGCGCTAAAGGACCAGCAGGGTATAATCAGTTGCTTTTTAAAAAGCATAGCATCCATTGGATGAAAGAGTTTACAGCATACCTCTCAAATGTAATAAAATACTACTAGATAAAATATATATAAAATAACAACTACAGGCAGGAACCAGAAAACCAGACTTTACTCACTCTCCAGCACTTCGGCAAAGTCTTCAAGGAGTACAAACTAGTACAAATTTACCTTCAGTTAAATGCACGTAACAATTAAACAATCATTCAATTACATATTAAATTAATAACGTCCAATTGCATTCCAGATTAAGGCTCAAAGGAGACAAAGTATTGTATTTTAAAGTAAAAATACTTTCTTTATATAATAACTTATTTTATACAAATATTCAGACTAAAAAGCAACTGGAACATTTTCTAAAATAGTGGCTTTTAAGCCTTCAGGATTCGAATTATGAAATAACATAAAATGTTTAACCACAGGACTCTCTTCTTTTTGTTTCATGATATTCCTAACATGTTCCTGGAGCCTTACTTTAAATTTCTTTTTACTTTCCTCTTTGTATACAAGACCACAAGGACATTGTAGGGCATATGCTATGCCCTCAATCTCACAGGTATACCTTTCATTGGGATAGTAAACTTGGGCCATTTATATATGTAAAAGTTCTAACCACAAAATGACGTACTTACAATGGCCACAAGAGTATGTACCCTTCATATTTACATACCTCTCAAATGTCCTGATTTTCACAGAATGTCCACATTTTGCCTCATAATTTTGGTTTGTTCCTCATAAAATGTGTGGTTTTCTGGCAAATCATTGAGGACTGAATTCACTAAATAATAACAGACATCTGAGTTTCAGATTTCATATCCTTTAGAAAATGTATGATAATAAAGAACATTTTTTCAGTAACTTTATAAGTTTATAAGACGAATATTTAAAATGTGCCCCCCTCCCCCCAATTATTTTTGGCTTTGTCCAGATTTCTTGTGCTAAAAGGTTGAGAGGTATGATTTACAGCATCATTACACTCAAACTCATCAGTGGCAATTCAAGCTAAACAAAAAATGATAGTGGTTAAAGAAAGGAAATGGGAAAGTAGTAAGGGAAAGAACCCACAGTTATTACAGTACATCCTACAGCTTGAAAAAAAGAGAATAGGTAATCACTTTATTCAGTCATTCAAACCAAATTGAAAAGGGTTAGATTATTTCTTTGGGCTTGTATCATTACCTCTCCCAAGGTGACGACTGCCAAATGTCAAGAAAGACAAAGGGATATGTAAATTACTGCACTTGAAGGGTAAAACTGGAAAGTTGACCACAGATACAAAATAAATCACATGGATACTTATTTAAAGTTATAGGGACATGGCTCAAAGGACTATGGGAACAGAATCCAGATTCATTACAGAATTTTTGTGTCACGTTTACACTCCCAAAACTATCTCCTCAAACAGCTCATTAGCTAAGCAGCCCTATATCCAGTAAGAAAGCCCTGACAGCAATTGACTCATTAGCATCAGTAAAATTCCTAGGAGAAGATAGTCTGACAGCAGAATTTTATAAGGATTTTATAATTAGTTGGGAACCTGTTACTTGATCTTTGTTAGAGAAGCCATTCTAGTGCATCAGTATTACCAGAAATGCATAACGTTTGTGTTGTCGTGTTCACAAAGCCCAACAATGACCCAATGGATCCCCTGAATTATCATCTCATTTAGTTATTTATTGCAGTCAGATTTCAACATTTTCACTAAAATCCTATCAGCCTGACTGAAGAAGATACTTCATGAGGTAGTGGGTGAAAGCCATGAGGGTTTATAAAGGGGACAGCAAGCAGTCCAGACATAATCAAGTTTCGGCTTAACATGCAATCTATATATACCAAATATAACCTGGATGCAGCTGTTATTTTAGTAGATTTTTTCCAAAGCTTTCTAATCCTTCTATTGTGAGTTCATATAGTTTGCTCATTCCTGTGTTGGAGTACCCTGAGATTTTATTGATTGGTGTACTTTATACCAGTTCATTAGTGCAGGTCTATGCTAATGCAATTTTAGCCAGCCGCTTTATTACACATAGGGGAACAAAGCACAGATATCCCTTATGCCCACTGCTCTTTGTATTAGCAATGGTCATTATAAATACCAGCCTGTCAATAGAATTTAAAAATAGCACTATTTAATTTAAAAGTGTCACAACACCCTTCACTATCTGGTTTGCAGATGGTTGTACTATTTGGGTGGTGACGCCAGTGGACAGTAGTGTCAATATTAGAATACTTAACAATATTAACTTCCTACACAGGGTTTCAGGTTAATATGCAAAAAACCCTTGTTATACCCAGTGAGCCATAGCACAGTGCATAATTTACAATAGCAGGCATCATTAAAAGTTACTGTTATGCAGCATTGTAATTACTTGGGCATACTCATGCAATTTTCGTATGAGTGGATAGTGGAAGCAAACGTGCAATTGTCCATTCAAAAGGTTAAAGACATTCTCTACCAAATGACTCCTCAATAATTGTTCTTTTTTTACTAAAACTCTGGTGATTAAAAGTGTGGATCTTGCCCAAGGTTCACTTTATGCTCAGATACCTACCAAGTGTGCTGTTTTCCCGATCAATGAAAAAATGATATGGTTACATAATAAACTATATCTGGGGTGGTAAAACCCCAAGAGTCAGATAGAGGCATTTGATGAATTTAGATAAGTATGGTAGAGCTGTTATTGGTTGGTACTATGTATGAGTAAAGAGGCATCTAGAGCTGATTTGGCTTAATAAAGAATGACTCTGGAGGAGATCAAATATATGTACTGGACAGGCGCACTTATTGCACAAGATGTAGGATCCAGATGGGTTAGTCTGTTTGTTCAAATCTCAGGCAAGGATGCTCAACACAAAGGTTAGGGGCCAGATCACATTACTCTCCCCATTGTGGCACGACACCTTAATAACAGTGAATCATCAGCTAATCTGGTAGCTTAAATGGATTAGAGGAGGTGTTAGCTATGTAAGATACTCAATTTCTTTCCCATTGGGCAGGATTTTACCTGTTGAGGACCTTCACATACTTCTCCCAGATATTTGCATTAATTAGTGGCACTATAACCAGCTCTCCTACATATTAAGTAGAAATAGGGTGAGCGATAGTGCCTGTCACTGGTGGGTAAACACGTTACTACACTTTCCTCCCAGGAATCAGGATATTAATTCAACTTCTTAAAAGTTAGAACATCGTCAGAATATGCACAATTAGAAGTTGCAAACACCACACAGAACCTTAAGACTAAACAGTTAGGATATTGTAGCCATGAAATTTCTAGCAACTTGTAGGATAAATGCCTACAAGGGGTACAGGATAAGTGGCTACTGGAACTGTCAAGATTTGCACTTCTGGCACTAATTCATTGTTGGCATCTTAACCCTTCAAGAGCTTAATGACAGAAAGGTGCAACATTCCGATCATTGCTGGAGATGTGTTTTTACAAGGGCAGACTATATGCATGTGATATGGTTCTGTGCCAAAGTACATATTCTTTGGCAAAGACTCATGACTGGGGTTTCCAAAGTGGCCTAGGATACGTAAGGTAAACTTTTGGCTTTTGGGAAAGAAGATTAAGTCATCGACCTTCAATAATGACTTGGTGGATTAGAAATGTTGTATCTACTGTGGTGTTTCAACACTGGAAATCACTTCCAAATGACTAGTATACACCTTTTTAATGTATTAGTTATCGACTTAAAATGTAGTACAGTAATAGGCTGTGTATGAACTGGAGCTATAATGTTTGGTCCTTGGCGCTTCTTTTACTTGGTTCATCGTACAAGTCTAGTGACTTGCTAGTCAAACTGAGTTGACTTAAATGAGAGGTTTGTTGTATACTTTGTTGATTCTCTTCATCTTGAAGAATATATCAACCAGTTGCGATGATATCAGCGTTTAGTAAGACAGTTTGGTATCATCTCTGTTCGCATTGTAAATGCATTGTTCAAAGTAATACTTGATTTTTGTTTCTAATAAAGCATTTTTATAAGAAAAAATATATAGTCAGCTCAAGTACACAAGCAATATTTTACTGTTAACTTCCAATATGCAGTCTAGGCCTTGCAATGCATGTGATTTCAAATTAACATATTTTGAACTCTGCAAACATGTACTTAAATTGTATTTTTTCACTCTTATTTTAAAACAATCTAAATACTAAAACTGTAAAGGTTTTCTATGTTCAGTCTTCATTTCTACTACAAAAAATGTGCCCTCTACTAAACTGCAACAAAGACAAAGCAGGCCTTGTTTTTCACATGGTTTGTATATATAAATACAAAAGCAAACAAATAAATAAATAACTTGGGTCATCTAAACATGCTTAAAATCTTAAAGCATAAAGTGCCAGTGTCAATGGCTGTACAGTGAGCATGATTGCCTTTGATGCTAGGAGATCAGAAGGCTGTGGGTTCTATTTCCCCTCCAGCGGACTAGATTAATTTTCAAATTATTAACAGTAGAGCACTTGGGAGGATCTGCAACCCTGAGTGTGCTGTCCTTTGGATAAGATGTTAAACCAATGTCCCCATTACTCTGAGCTAGCGGTAACTCATATGGATGTAAGAGATCCTACAGAACCTATTGAAAAGAGCAGGGTATGTTCTCCATTGCCCTAGCCAAATTTCTCCCATTAATATAAATCGAATATTAGTATCTGGAGGTACTTTAAGGTAATATTACTAGATCCTACTGTCCTACTGCACAAAATATCCTCCTCTGTATAACTGAATCACAGGGAGTTCATACCTTTTTCTGTATGTTGCCTAAAGCAAAAACACTTGAAAGGTATCCTAGACATGCTTAAAACAGGCTGTTGCTTCACTAAACTTTAAAATGATTTAGAACAGTATGATTTATGGACACTTTTAAGCTGCAACAACCAACCTTTACTTCATAAAATTGTCTGTTTTATGTAACTACATCACTGGCAGGTCAGGTCTTACTTTGCCTGTATCCTAAAGAAAAACACCTTAAACTCATCTAAAGCATGCATAAAACACAACCTCTGCAAACATAAAAAAATTATTTTAAGCAGCATGACTTCAATGCATTATTTAAACTTGAAATGTCCATCCTCACTTATATGACAACAGTGTAGCTCGTTTAAAAAATCTTTCTTTGTTTTAAAATTGGTATACTTCATGGTGTTTAAAGCAAATACCTTTCTGTCTAAGAAAAAAATAATAAATACCCCAAATTATGCTATTCTGCTGATTGTGTTGCATTATTATATGTTGTGCCTATGTGAAAATTCCTTCACTTAAGTATTAACAGTACTACATAATACATTAATAGACATGCATAAGATTATAAACTAAATAATATGGCTTTTGACAGACCACTATACACTGGTTCTATGCATTAACATTGTTTCTGAACACTCTCAAACAGTAACAATCCCCCCACCCCTCTACTCACCCCAAAATCAAAATCAAAACTAAATGCCACTATTTCTGCTTTCCTTCTGTACTCCACTTCTTCAAATCTACAATTCTCTCAGGAGACATCCACCCTAATCCAAGCACCATCCACAACAATACTTTTACCTGCTACTCCACTCAATCTACCTTTCATCAGTTTCCTTGCAAGCATCTAACCTTCCTCTCTCTTAACATTCACAGCCTTTTAAACAAAATTAGTGAATTCCATACACTAATTGACAAATACACTCCTGATATCACAGCTCTAGCAGAAATCTGGCTCAAACCTCACATCCCAGATAAAGAATTTCTAACCCCTGGCTACAACATCTTCTGACTTGACAGACCTAAAAAGAAAGGTGAAGGTGTCATCCTAATTTACTCCCAACACCTCAACCTCTATCCTTTAGACAACATGCCCCCACAGTTTCTTCAAGCTGAACTCTAAACTGTGAACTTCAAATTAAATAATTTTAAAACACTAACTCTAGCTGCCATATATACTCCCCCTGGTGAAAATATCCCAGTACGAGAACCCATACTGTCATGGTTCACAAACAATGTAACTAAATAAACTATCCTGTTAGGTGATGAGCTAACTATCAACTGGTTATCCCTTACATCTGACTCCCCTAGCTCTTGCATCAACCTTCATAGCTTCTCACAACTTGTCACCTCCCCCACGCACTTCAATAAACCCAACAACACCTGCTCCATCATAGACTGGATACTCATATCTGACCCAGTCCCACACCATCATCCTACATCTTGGCCTGAGTCCATTAGTGACCACTCTCCCATCCTCTCCCAAAGATTCACTCCATACCTACCTAGATCATATCAATTAAAATACTGCCATACCCTATCAAACTTCAGCCCTGGCACCCTTAATAGCACACTTACTTCTATTAACTGGTCCTTCCATTCATATCTACCACTTAATGAAGCAGTGCAAAAATTTAACAACATTTTCTTAAGCATACTAAATTCTCTCGCTCCTCATAGGAAAAAAATAGTTAAATCTCTACTCTGTCCCTGGCTATCACATTGTACTTTTACTCTTATGCAAAAATGAGACTCTGTCTGGAAACTCTGGACTAAGACAAAATCACCCATACACTTTCAAACCTACAAAGACCTATGTGACCTCTCCAAAAAACAAATTATTCTTAACAGAAAAAACTTTTATCTCAACTCCCAAACAACCCATCATAATAACCTCAAAAAATTTTGGAACTATATTAAATAAATCCTGCACCCTGGTAACACTTCTGCACCAAATCCTTGTCCTAATAACATCCCCACTGAAACCAGTACCATATTCAACTCCCATTTCATTGACTCAGTAAACTAACACAACCCCCTAGTCCCCCAAATTCCACCTATCCCTCCACTCCAACTAAGCAGACCCCATACTCCCACACTCATTTAGACCCCTTCTCTCCTACAAATGACACTGGCTCCTTTTCTTTACAATCTGTCTCTACAAGCTATATAAAACTGTTCCTTCTCTAGCTCAAGCCTTGCTTTCATTCCACGGACAACCTACCTCCTTTCTTACTCAAGCTAGCAGTTAACTCCTTAGCCTACCCCATCTCTATTCTTATAAACCGATCTATTAGTGGATTCACCATTCCCTTCCTCTGGAAACAATTCTATACCATACCTCTCCATAAGGGTGGCAGCTGTTTCTAACCATACCTCAGAGACACACCTTTGCCAATCTCACAGTCTCCTACACTGGCTAGAATCCCCCACTAACTTACCTACTCCAAACTTCTTATTATTCATTCCATCTTAAACAGACTCTCTGCCTGTCCTTCTGTCACTCCACTTATCCCATGCTATATTCCTTCTAAAACTCTCAGAAGCTCCGACCAACAACTGCTAGAAATTTACAAACCAAAAAGTCCATAGGCCAAAATCTCTTTAGCTACACACCTGCCCTAGCTTGGAACAAACTACCCTTGTACATCAGAAACATAGCCCAGGGCATGAATTCAAAAAAGCATTAATACAACATCTGCTTCAGACCTGGACCAGTCACTGTAGTAAGTCTAACCCATACTACCCTCCCTAATACCATCTTTTCCCCCTACCTATCTGCCTTCCACTATCACTTTACTATTATCTACTCTACCCTCCTTATTACTCTTAATGATACTCTCAATATTAACATAGCTACAAACTCTTACTGCTGTTCTCTCAGCTTCTAAACCTAGACACAGTAATATGATGTCTCGCATCCTACCTGCCCTGTCCTAGCATAACTACCTCAACCTTCATCTCTTATTTGTTGTGCATTATAACTTTCTTGACTGTGAGCTACTAAACCCAATTTGTACGCTTTAGTCCATACGCTTGTGAGCTTTGTGAATTTAATGTCATTGTATTTTTTTCACCATGCCTGTGAGTAATTTCCCTTTTAAAGCTCAATTGTATTATATATTTACCCTGACACACTTTGTATATATTGTTTTCTATCAACTTTATGAATTGCAATTATTCTTTTTATCTGTGTGGAGTTCAAGAATTGTAATTTTGCACCTCCACTGAAAAAGGGCAGTAGGCCAGGAGGACTTTCCTGGTCAACAGATGACAAATAAGTAAATAATAAATAAATAAATCACACGCAAAAATAAATAAATAAATAGATAAATACACAAATAAATAAATAAACAAACAGACAAATAAACAAATAATAAAAAACAAAGAAAAGTCAGATCAATCCAGTCAGAGTGATTGTTACCAATCCAACATCACAGAACACATAATTCAGATACTGCCAAGTCACAAAAACTGATAATGCTTTAAAAGAGTTTAAGCAGTTTTCCATAATTTATGCCATTACTTTTAAAGGTGCAACTACACACCCCTAGCTCATGCCCTACAATTTTAATATTCTGCATGTAAGGATGCATAGCCTCAGGAGAAAGGAAATATTTCACTTTCTAGGAAAACCAAGTATCGCCTGTTCTCCAAAACTGAGTCAGATCAGAGTTAGCATATAAAAGTACAACTAGTATGGCAACACAACCTTTTGAAAAGGTTACAGGGGACTTCTCCTACAAACCTTTTCTGGAGTCACTCCTGTCACATGCCCTGATTCAACAGATCATTTAACAGTTGTATTTTCTGTATCACAATGGCTTTACTCCATATTTAAAGCTTGAGTGAGACGCAAGGCGTGGGTGGTTTGAAACAAGCTGCACTGCTTGGATGGCATATGGTACAATGCTGGATTTGTGCATTAAGACACGTTAAGCATTCTAAGTTAAGTCCATTATAAAGAAAAATGCCATTCTTTATGTTGGAGGGCAGTCACATTGTCATTACAATTGTTTTTTTATTTGCAATGAATATGTGATAAACTAATAAGACAGCAAATTGATTTTGGAGATGTATATAGTAGTAATTCTATGTTTTTGCGATGTTTATAAAGACTGTTTGCTGTAATTGGTTTTATTTTTATTATTATTATTATTATTATCATTACATTTGTTAACTAGGTGAATGGACACTCATAAGTAATTAGAGATATTAAACAAAATCACCTAATCATTTACAAAGAGATACACTTAAGACATTTCAATCAAGGCTGAGCTGTTTATAGAATATTATAATAGTCACATAAGATAAGCAGTCATAAACTGAATGTATTAATAACATATGCAGTCATAAACAGGATATATTAAACTTGCACAAATGTATTGCATAGAAAATAATTAAGAATATATAAGAGAAGAGAACGTGCATACAAAATTGTAATGTTAGTGTATTTAGAGTTAATAAAACTGAAAAAAAACTGAAGCTAAGTATTCAAATACGTGAAGCATAAATAGGATATAAGAAGTAAAGTGGGAATACACATGAATACACATGAACATACCTCAAGCCACCTGCATTCAATATGCTGACGACTCCACCATAACCTGTTCAGCCAAGAATATAGCCTCTCTCCACTCTCTCACCCAAACTGTTTTTAATAATGTCGAAAACTGGTTTTTGCAACACTGCCTACTCCTGAATCCCAAAAAAATAAAACTACTGTTTTTTACTCCAACCCATAAATCACCTATTCCATTCTTCTCTGTAACCTCTAACAATGGTACCAATATAACCCCAGACACTACAACCCGCCTACTAGGTGTAACAATTGATAATCATCTCAGCTTTGATGACCACATCAACTGCATCATAAAGTCTGTTAATAAAAAACTTGGTACCCTCTATAGAATTAAACCCTTCCTTACCCCTTCTGCAAGGAAAACTATTGCCCAGACCCACCTAATTTCTACCCTTTTCTATGCCTCTGTGATATATACTAACCTATCCAAAAACAACCTCTCTAAACTCTCCACCTGTTATAATAGCATAGCCAGATTCATTACATGCTCCCCTTTAAAACTCACCACTGCCTCAACCTCAAACAACTTGAATGGATAGAATTGCAAAACCACATACTCTGTCAACAACTACTTATTACTCAAAAGATCCTATACCACCCTAACAACACTCCTATCCTCACTAATCTAATTACACCATATAAAAATCTAGCTACACTACACTCTGCTAATAAGCTTCTAGTTTCCTCTATTAAATCCAACAACAAAGCCAGTGATTCACTTTTCTGAAACACTGCAGGTAAAAACTGGAATCTGCTTCCTTCTGAATTATCAACCCTTGCTTCGACTTCTCTATTTAAAAAACATCTTAAAGAACATCTCAAAACTCATTGGCACTGTCCATGTGCTAACCCAGACTGATATCTTTTCCCCTTCCTTTCTACCCCTCTAACCCATGCCTTCAAATCTAGCTATTACCCTTTTCTTCATAATATGAGGATAAAATATAACTTCTTTTTCTCTTAACTGAATCTTGCTCATACCTTCTCGTGTGTGTAGTATATTGTTTAGTATAATTTCTTACTAAAGCTTTTATAGTTTATAATTTTTAAGTTTTCTTTGAACAATGTTGCCTCTGTATTTGCTTTATCATGTCTTTTTGTATTGTTAACTTTGTCACTGTTCATGCTTGGAGCTTTTCTCCCCGGGCCTCTACTGAAAATGGACATATATCCAGCTAGACTAGCCCGGTCAACAAATGTAAAATAAATAAATAAATACAACTATGATATGTGATTAGCCTGTACTCTTTTAGAAGTTAAATTTGGAGACTTGAATAAAATACTTAAGCACAGATGACAGCACACTTGTAAGAGCGGGAAGATTTTTCATATTGCCAAAAATAGAATTCTAAACAGCAAGGGCAAATGCAGAAAATATATTTTCATAAAGAAACAGAAAAAAGCCTTCAAAATCTATGTAAACATATTTCTTAGGATCTTAGGAGACTTTTAAATTTTTGTCTGCTAGAGGGGAGCAACATTTTAGATACAGTTTGAGATATCTGTGAGTGGGCATATCAGCAACTGGGGGGGTGGTAAGCATATACAGAAGGAAGGTATAGTGATCCCTCACATCTTTGTCTATGTATAGTAGCTACTGTGGGGGGTAGTAAGCATACACATAGGGACGGTACAGTGGTCTCGCACACCCATGAGCAAAAGTCAGCTAAAAACAATCATGTAAGTAAAAGCTAGTTATTTGAATAGGTTTGGTCTTAAAAATCAATGTCATGGCAGTCAGTGACAGCTCATTAAAAAAAAAACAGTACATTAAAAGATCACACTAATTTACTACTACAAACATTGATATCACGCATCAAAAATACATGCATTCACTTATATTCACATTCAACTCACACACCGCTCAGTATATAATATCAGACAATGCATTTATAGTAGCAAATACAACTTTAAGTAAGTTAATAGTTACTGCGAATAATATTCTCAAATTACTGACATGTGGACTAGTAGAGATATATTTGTTCATTTAGCACGTAATTGCTAACTGCTAAGACACTTGCTGAGTTTTTTCTCCGCAGGCAGGAAAGGACAAAACCTTTTTTTTTTCTTCTTTGATTCCATACTCACAGCAAGTTTATTACCCAGGCAACTTAATTTAATCTTCTTTTTGATAGAATCATTTCCCCTTGAGTAATTTGAAACAATATTATCTGATACAATCCTGCTTTCCATTCTATAATCAGTGATTAATATACTAACACACATGAACACAAAACATTCATGGACGTAACTATACACAGATACACAGATATAGTTGCATACAGACACACACACACACACACACACACACACACACACACACACACACACACACACATTACACACACACACACACACACACACACACACACACACACACACACACACACACACACACACACACACACTTGTATATTTTAGTACCTGACATATGGCTAGTGAAAGCCTGTGTCAATCTGTGCCTGAATCTTACCCTCCCACTTACAGACACATATACACACGCACACACAACCACACACACACACACACACACACACACACACACACACCGAAGAGCCAAAAATCACCATTTCGTGTCGTCAATATGTATCGATTTGCTTGTTACAGATCTTGTCACATGATGAAGCCACTGCATGCTTTTTGTGTTTGAAAGTGATTTTATAGACAGTAATAAGATTTACAAATCATATTTAACATTATAGTTTTTTTTTTATTTAGTTTTCATATTTGATTGCAATTAAAAAATACATTAAAATGTACTCATTGATTTTGGACATAGAATAAAAATATATATAAGCATAACATTTTGGAATCCAAATAACATTCACAGTGTTTCTAACAGATGTGTGTGTGTCTGAGACTAGTAGAAAGGACGAGACTCACTATGTTCCATTAAAATAAGCAGAAATGAACAGCAAGTTGAGAGTCCACAGTGACCTGGAAATATCACATTTCAGACACATTATTTTTATATGTCTTGGAAGCCATAGCATCATAACAATTTGTTCACTTATTAACAATCATGCCTGATAGCTTAAGGCAAGAAACAAATACCGCAGATTCTTAGACTGGTATATTGTGCCAAATAAAAGCTAGAAGTCTCAAAAATTGGGTACTCCGTATACATGTAGATGCTTGTCCTAAGAACCACAGGTGCAACTAAGATCCTGAACCGAGGATACTCCCAAGTCGTAAATACCCCTAACAGTTTAAAAATAATAACTATGCTCCTGTTCAAGCATCCATGCCCTTTTTAACTCAAACTATTTTAATGCCAGTTTAAATTATGGAGCAATGTTCCATACAGTTATTTAACAGTTTTACTGCATAATTGGAGTTCTTTCTTGAGTAAAATATGTTAAGCCTTTCCTTGTTTAAATGTAATTATAATGAAGTGAATACAATTATAATTATAATAAAGTTTAATAAACATGGAATGTGGTATAAAAGGTCACAGTATAGGTTTCTATGCAATGTTAATTCATAAAGTAACTTAAACAGTCTCAATAAACCTGGATTCTACAAGTGTAACCAAACACTAATATGTTTATACTAGTAACTGCTGTTGCTTAGTGTAGGCAGTGATTTATTAATCTGCTGTGAACCTGTGTAGCCCCTTGAATAACGAACTCTGTCCTGGTCTGAGATGCACCTTGGAGTATACCTGAAATTAAATGAAGCATGTTCCATGTACAGCACTAACTGCAAGTCTTTTCCTTTATTATGGGCTAGTTGTTCAAAATGTTGCATTTTCTGACAATTACTTTCTTTGGAAACAGAATTTGTATGACAAACTTGGGTTTCTGGATGAACATGGAGAAAATATTAATTTTTGACTCATGTATTCTCTTTCTTCCCTTACAAACAGTAATAAAACTGGTCATATGCTAGATATTATTTGCTTAACATTATATTTACAGATATTAACTTTTATTTTCTTTGCACGTATCTCACAGCCAAAATAATTTATCCTGAATACATCTGATAGAAATGACATTAGAGACAACAGATGAAACTTGCTTTATCTGCATATTTTTCATGACAGCTGTAGAAGGTGCATTTAAATATTTAAATAGCCAAGGAATTGTTATGGCTAGGCTTGTATAGGCCCTAGGGCCGATAACATAGTACCAACCTATGAACCTATGAACCTATAAAGGGAAAAATCAGTATAGATATTTAAAATACTAAAAGGCATTTGCTAAAATGGAGTAAAGTTGTGTCTGTATTTGAATCCTGTATTTCAAATTAACCTAAGGCCATGGAATGTATCTTTATGGACCTCATAATTAAAGTCATAGGTGACCTCCAAACCCTGGACCCTTCCCAATTCAAATTTGTGAAGGCAGATCCCGCCTGTTAAATCTGGTGAATTTCTTTGAAAGTGTGACCAAAGCCATTGATGAGGGCAAATCTGTGCACACAGCATACCTTGACTTGGCAAAAGCTTTACAATCCCACATTCAGGCATTAACAATAAACTTAGCAATCTGAATGTAAAACCATTCATTGCAAGATGGGTTGCCAACTGGCTCACAAACCATTTGCCATCCATGTACAAATTAAATATTGTGTAAAAAATAAAATAAAATACAACAGCAGGGATGCACTTAAAGATCAAGATGGAAAATTGTTTTCTTTTCACACAAAAAAGTGCTTGCATGCATCTTTTCTGTGTAAAAAGAAAAGTTCATTTTGCAGCCTTTAGAAAATTACAAAGTTTAAAGATATCTTCCAAGCACAGAAGACAAAACATATGGAGCCATGATTACAGCATTAATATTAAAGACTGGACGTGAGGTGTTTACATCAATCTGTTCCAGCTCTAATTATGTTGGATTAATGTAGGTAAGTAATTGTGTATGATGTATGTGATCGCTTGTTTGTGTGAAAAGAACATTTTGTTTTGCGTCTTTAGACATGATCTTTAAACCTGTGTTATTTATATGTTGCTACTACGGCTAAAAATGTGAAAGATATAATCTGGGGTCATAGAAGGAATATTCAGTGTAACAGTGTATATTTATTATTATAAAAGAATTTACTGCATGCGGGCCACATAGGTGTTGATTCTCACCTTGTGCTATATAACAGCAGCAAATAGGAGACACATTAGGAATATTGCAGGCCATTTTCTCAAGTATATTTAATTGATTCCTTGACATCATTCTACAGCATGTGGAGGAGCAGATTCACTTCATAATCTCGAAATACTGAAATATTGAATTTCAGTATCTCAAAACTATGAAGTCGAATACCCGAAACACTGAACATATATAAACCCAACACCCAAAATCGCAAATCCACAAAATCCCAAAAAACACACATCACACACTAGAAATCACATACATACATGAACGTACATACCTCCCAACACTTCCGTACAACAAACATAACACACACGCACACAACCAAACACATACATACACCTACCCTTAGTATATGCAGGGGGAAAGCCCCCCTGCACCCCTCATGTGGAGGGCTGTGCCCCCACCCCCCTACTAATATAGACTAACTCCGAGGTCACAACAACACTCCATAATACACACAACCCAGCACTGCACATTCCACACCCCCCCCCCGCACAAACACACATCACATACACACAAACACCAGCACTCCCAACACTAACACATTCACACTGCACAACACCTATCCTAACCCACACCTCAAACATCCCAAAACACTCAAACACACACAAACCCTCCCCAAAATCCTAAAAAAGTACACTTGCCTAACGTTTTAGCCATACTGCGGGTTCGACATTCTGCATTCGACATTTCTGGGTTCGCGATTTCCGTCCATTCGACTTTATAGGCCGAGATTCTAAAATTTGATATTTTAGAATTTCAAGCATATAAAGTGTTCCCGGAGGACCATATCTTATTCTCAAGACACCAGAAGAAAAAAATCAACATCCTCAGGCCTACCAGAAGATTTTACACTTAACAGAGGTCCTGGGTGCCATAGATTGCACCCATGTTGCTATTAAGCCTACACCTATTTTAGAAGGATAGAGATGCATAAATAAGAAGAGTTATTTTCCATGAACTGCCAAGTGGTCTGTAATGGCTAGGGCATAATCGATATTGTGTTTATGCACCACTCAGACAGTTCATGATTCATAGATATGTAACAAATTCAACCTAGACCAATGTTTCTGGTGAGGAAACTTTCACCTAGGGTCACCTCATTCATAGATGTTCACAAGCAGCAACAGAATGGGCTATACATATAGGAAGCATGCATGCTGGGAGTCTGGGGTGCTGCAGATAATGTTGAATATGCCCTTGAGCCATGGATGGTGACCATTTTGTGCCACATAACATACTCACAAGCTCTAAAGTGCTCTGTGTGGCATTTTTTGAACCTGAATCATTGACTTGCACATCTGCTGGTTTATTCCAAATGCTGCACTCATATCAGAGACAGTACAGGAGTCATGGCATCATCAGACTCCACTGCATCTGTCACCTATGGTTGGTATGTCCAGGTCAGAGCCAATGCTCGTATCAATGATGGCATCTTTTGTGGATATAGTAGAAGCACATGTCAGACTCACACCTATAAGGACATTGTCAGATTCTGTTGGGGCTGTGTGCTCAGCAGTGACCTCCTCAAGGTCTTTGTACCCATAGATGTGGGTGTTGTAGACAATGCTACTCTGACACAATGGCACAGTTAGACGACACAGTGACACTGTGTCATCAGACTGTGCTGTCTGCATGTCACATTCATCGTCTTGCACAATAGCCCTGCTGATATTAGCCTTTTGTTGCTCCTCTGCAGTCATCTCTTCTCCTCTTGAACCTGTGAATGTGTGAAACATTCTACTATTTCACTGTGGCATGCATACAAAGAAGGATGGCAAACATTGCAGTATAATATTCTGTAACACATTCGTTGTTGGGCTAGACATCACACTTTCAGATTGGAGGTTCCTTCAGAACAGAGGTGCTTGCTGCCTGCAATCACATCCACTTTACTTTATACACACCTACCATACCATAGTAGCACTGACAGTACTAAACATGTGCATCATCTACAAACACACAGGCAGCAGGTACCAAGTCTGCAGTCATATCCAAACCACCACCTGGTATGATGGGGTCACTCCTCCTTTCTGAAGAATGATGTCAACAACTCCTCATCCTTTCTCAGCCACTTTAATGATGACACTCCACCTCAAAGTATCGAACATTCTGGTTTGCATGGAAGAGAATATTTGTAATCTTTCTTTGTACTTGTTTTAAGGATTTATTATAGCCTTTCATGCATTTACATCCTGCAGCATGGCTTTAGTCCACTAGTCCCTGACCTGATCATCTGCACACCTTTGGAAGCATCTGCAGTGCATACTATGCATACAGATTGCTTACAGTGGCACATCATTCTTGTAGCTTGTGATTGTCTCCAAGCATTGCCTTCCCTGGGTAGTGATACTCATACCTGTACACCTTTAGGCAAGATATATCATTTACTGGATGTATGTGCTCAGCTACACCATGTATGCATTATTGTCCATGGCTTTCCTTCATGACATCCTCATAGGTATCACCTGCATACACCAGTTTTACCACTCTTGTATTGTACTATACCTTGCAAATATGGAGGGCCATGGCACTCCCCCACCATAGATATGCCATAGTATACCATGCAATATTTTATGGCCATTGTAGCCTCCCACAGGCATACAAGCTCTGCCATATGAGTGTGTGCTGGCCTTACATTTCATGTGTTGGCATCTGGGTGCCTCCACCCCTACATGTTTCACACCGTGTATTGTATTGCCACCACCGTGTCAGCCATGTCTGAGATAGAATACCTTTATGTGGCTCACCTTTATATATGTGTTGGTTATACAAACTACAGCCTGATACTTCCTCCTCTGACAGACATCACAGTCATTGCAGGGGTTCAATGGCTACATTATTAGCCCAGTTATCCTTCCATCTCTCTCTCTCTCTGGCTGATGCTCCCTGTCCACAGCCCTTTCACAGTTATTGGAATAAATTCTGCTCCTATATTTTGTAGCCATCTTGGACAAGATAACTGCAGCACATTATATCACAATAACAAAAGCTGCTTAGTATGGTGAGAATGTTAATGAGGACAGATTGTTCCCATGTCTGTGAATCGCATAGTCTATGCACTCTCAGTGGTCTAAGCCATGCACATACTATTCAGCATGCAGTATCTGTTATCTATGCCAGGGAGTGTGTGTACCATCATACAGTCACACATGGCTACACTGTACAGCACATGATTCAGAAATGTGCATCTGTGTGCAGGACCTTACCATACTGCTTCCTGAGTACATCTAGAAAGTGACCATGGCAGCTTCCTCTCAGTGGGACAACAGGGCTTCTGCATGGTGAGGGCACACTTTCTTGTTTATCCTGTATATTTTAATGAGAACCTGCTGGGGTGGTATGTTGGATCTTTTAAAATGACTAATGCCTGGTTCAACCTGATAAGGGTATTTTCTGATCACATGGCATTAGCCATATAGGAAAGCAGCGCAGTCATACCCATGATGACCTGAGGTAGTGATAACCTGACATGTACGTACATGCGTGTGTGTGTGTGTGTGTGTGTGTGTGTGTGTGTGTGTGTGTGTGTGTGTGCACGCACACTCGCATGTGTGTGTGTATGTATAAGAACTTTTTTAAATTAACCATTTATTTTCCATTCCATTATGTATTGTCAGCATAGGCTTAACAATACTTCCTTCATTTTGCAGCTGATGCGATGTGATATTTAAATATGGTTGTCTACTACAGAAGACAGGAGTGCCTGTCCAAGTAATAGGGCATGCATGTATGTGTTGATTAACTTGTCAGTGTACAGCTGCAGTGCTGTTCATACTATGTGCATGTCTTATCCTCCACTTCACATTGCGTCTTCCATATGCTGCTCCATTTGAAGCAGAGGAGTAACACAACTGTGTTCATTTAAAAGCTCTAATGGTCTTTGCAGCTGCTGCTGGGTATCCACAGCCCTCTGTGTCTGCCTCTCTTCTCAGAAGACAGGCAGAAACTCCTGCACTGGATTTGACATATGAGGCTCAGTGATGCTAACTGTTTTATCCTTTCAGAAGGAGAGTGACAACTCCTGCTCTGAAGCTGGAAAGGGACAGTACCATGTGACAACTCCTGTTCTGAAGCTGGAAAGGGAGGGTACCATGTGACAACTCCTCTTCTGAAGCTGGAAAGGGAGATTACCACATAACAACTCCCGTTCTGAAGCTGGAAAGGGAGGGTACCATGTGACAACTCCTGCTCTGAAGTTTTAAAGGGAGTGTACCACATGACAAGTCCTCTTCTGAAGCTGGAAAGGGAGGGTACCACCTGTGGTAGCATGCAGCGTATTCAGTAGATACTGGCTGATAAGGTATACTGGCAGGTGGACATCTACATCACCACCATGAAGTGTATTCTGGAGTGAGTTAGTTAGTCACCCGATCAGTTGGTCTTGGCCATTGCTCCACAGGAAGAACAAGTGGACATGACATCAGCCACCTAAGATATATAATACCTAGGGTTGTTGCCTCCTAGACTGCTCTGACAGCCAATCATATCTGAACCCCATTCTATCCTTATTCCTATCCTATTGCTACCCCCTCTCTTCTGTGCCATTGCCCATACATTGTTCATTGCTCAGCCCTTCCTGTCACCAGTTGTCTACTCCTGTATACATACGTGTGTGTGTGTGTGTGTGTGTGTGTGTGTGTGTATATATATATATATATATATATATATATATATATATATATATATATATATATATATATATAAAATATATGCATTCATCCATTATCTATGTCATATTTTGTATGTCTACCACCTCTACCTGTCTGTCTGTGTCCGTGTTATGCGTTTGTCTCTCCACACCCCCACCTGTATTTCTCCATCTATTCCATTAGAAGCTGTCCTTCATTACCTTTCATTGTTAACTTTTTCTTTTCATGATAAAATAAGATCTCTACATCTCTATATACACACACACACACACACACACACACACACACACACACACACACACACACACACACACACACACACACACACACTCTTCATTCGAACACCCTTTAGTTATTGCTCATTCATCTAACTTCCTGCTTCCCTATCTTCCATTTTTTCTTCCCATTTATATGATGGGCAGGATGGGCACTTTAGTACTCTTGTGTTTACAGTCATATTGTTGTTCCTGTTGCATGTTGTGCTGTGCTATGCTGGTCTCTATGTAGCTGTGTGCTGCGGTCTTCTGTTGGCAACTGTGGCAATGTGCAGAGCCATGTATACTGCCTATGATGCAGGGGGATAGCTTTCATACATCATGCATATAGTTTGTGGTACTCTGCTTCTCTGATATCCTGCCATGGGACTGCACTGCCAGTTTCCTTTATTAAGCTGTTTCAGACTTAGTATGCCCGTGTTATCCTATGTGCATTGCTTCTCTAACTAGTTTTTGGCCACTTGGCGATTAGTTCAAGCAGAGAGGAATTCTGTGAATACCAGGAAGAAAAGAAAATAAACTACTGAGTGTATGCACAGTTACGTGCTAAGCATTGTGGTTTAAGACTTGTGAGCACCAACGTGATGTCAGCAAAAATTTAATATGCATTGTATAGTTACATTATTGCAGTGATAAATTACCCCTTGTCTATAAAACCTTTACACTGTAAATGGGTTTTAAAGTTTTATGGAATTATGTGCATTTGTTAAGGCTTTTATTAGGTGAAGGGATAGCTTGCCAGACATTGGAATCTAGCACAGAGAAGGTGTGATTACTAGAGATCCTTAAGTTGGATGGTTCTGAAAACAGGGATCATTTGCTGGGTGCGAACATAGGCTGTAGTCTCTAACTGGTATCTTCTCTTAAGATATATTTATCTTTAGGAGTTTTTATGGTGTGAAAACAAACAAGAGTTCCTATTTATCAATCTTCTTATCATATCTATATCTATAGGCCTTTTGCCAATACTTAATACCTTGACTAAGCTACTAAAAAGGTTGGTATAGCAAAAGTTTACTCAGTTTCTTGAGTCTAATAAGACACTTAACCAGTCTCAGAATGAATTCTGCAATGGGTACTTATTTAATTCTACCTTCCTATCAGTCCTGAATATATCCATGATGGTCTAAATAATAGTGAAGTTGTATGTCTCTTGTCCCTTGACTTATCCAAAACTTTCCACGCAATAAATCATAAGTATCTTATAACTACAGTAACCATATTAAATGAACAAAAAGACTGAATGGCTGAAAAACAGACTTACATACACCAAATCTATTTTCTAGAAAATTATTTTTTCTCTGAGGTATGGTAATCTTGGAGTTGATATATATAAATATATATATATATATATAAATTAGTATAGGGAGGGGGGCACAGGGCAACTTGCTCCCCTACCAAAAAGAAGTTTAAAGGAGAAGTGCAATCTTTGAGATTTGTTCTCCTGGGTTTTTTGTATTTTTTCCAGCTTGTCAGCCCTCAGCATTTCGAGAGCCAACATTTCAATAGGGAGCCTATAACGAGAGTTAATTTACTATGTCTGAATAGCAATATTCTCAAATATTCACCAGCTATTTGAATAAAAAAAAAACACAAAGTAAAGCAGATGTCAGATATCATAGATAGTGCTTCAAAAATACAAGTATGCCTTTATTTATTTATTTATTTATTTGACTTTGTTAACCAGGTGAATGAACTTGTCTGAGATGTTTCAGTCATATCAAGGACCAAATGTAAAGACAATCACATACATACAACAAAAGCATTCACATACATAAGATGAAATCTATCCAGTGAAATATTGCTATTGCTTTATGTTCAAGATAAGAGGTTACTGTACAACTGAATGTACAGTTAATGTGAAAGTAAATAATAAAGTGCATCACCCATGAGATAATGTGATGGTTAATAAGACATCTTAACCTTATAGCTCTTGAATATGCTGGCAGTCCTGTTGTATTGTAAATAAATAAATACTTTCATATTGCCTAGGTCAAACTTCAAGAGGCACTTTCAAAAATGGAACTATGGATTAACAATGCTTTTCTGTTATTAAATGACAGCAAAAGCAAATCTATTATTTTATGCAGTTTCAATTGTCACATCAAAAATGCACTTAACCTTGTTATGACTGATAAGAATACAACTTTTGATAGAAATATGTAGGCAGTGTTAAATGATTTGAATGGACATCGCCTTAGTACTTGACAGAGGTTGATTACAGTACAAAAAGTTTACTGAGCAACAAAGATGCTTGTACAGAGTTGAATGCTTTCATCTACCTAGGTCTATCAGGAAAAAAATAATTGTTAAGGTTAGCCAACATGCAGAATTATGGCTGAGTCATCTTGGTGTCCCATGTAGTTCCCAAAAACTGGCAACTCCTCAACTGAAAGTTGAGGAGCAAAAAAAAGGACAAGGAGAAGGTAGCTCTGCACTCCTATAACTGCAGTGATATTCCTTCAGCTTCATAAATCAATGTCAATATTATGCTGTTGTACTGTCAGCACCTGCTAATCATGCCCCCTAATAGCCTGGGCAAAAGGTAGCTGCCCCCTTTGCCCCGCCCTAGTTTATCGCTCTGCAAACAAGTCATGTGTAATAGCCTCACCAAACAGTTTTGATTACTGTTTTTAACATTATTGTTTTTCATTATTTTGCAATATAGGATGGAACATGATAACTTTGCTATGTCATACTGCTGTTTTTCTCTGACACAGTCCACTAACTACAGGTTTTCAACAGAAGAAAACTGTCTATCCATTCACAGTTTTCATCATCACAGACTGTGACACTTAAAAAGCCATATCTGTAATATTAATTTTCCAAGCAAGAACTATAGCTCTAATACAAAAAATCAAGAAACGCTTTGCTTTTAGAAGGAATAATCACTCAAAAAGGTGAAGTATAAAGGACTCCACACTCTGGAATATCTGACTGCAAAGCTACGGAATGCATTGTAACTATCTTCATAAACTATGATATCAAAAACTTCATACAGCTTGAACTGTCTGATACACCTGTAGTTCTCTTTAGCCGCCAAACAGTGTTATCCACTATGCATTTGCCATTTTTGCCAATGTTACAGTAAGTCACTACTTCTTTCAATTATTCCTCCCGCCATTACAAACATTCCAGCTGACCATCTGCTACTTTGATACAATTACCTATAATTTAATGATGTCAGTACTATCCCTGGCCACACCTCTCAAATTCTTTGATCAAGAATTCTAGACCAAATAAAGATTAAGCATGAACAAAGGCAAAAAATCAGGGATAAGTTTTAAATATTACCCCAATTCACTAAAAATGACAACAGAACAACAGGGTTTTCATGAAAAAGCATTTTCTGAACAATAAGAATTATGAAACTCAAATGTCTGCATTGTTGCCTTTCTGTAATTCTCAATGCTTTATAAATAATAATAATAATAATAATAATAATAATAATAATAATAATAATAATACTGTACAAGAAAGGGACAGGGGAAAATATGAAACAAAATCAGAAAGATCCTGTGTAGTTAGGTACAGTTAAGAGGTATGCCCCTGGACCTGAGCCCACCCCAGCTATAGGGGTTTGAGAAGCAGGTGTTGAAACACATAGTAGAACTTCTTATAGCCTCCTATATGATGTGATGTATGCAAGAGATTTTACTATGGTGCCTAAATGCATTGAGCTGCAGACAAAAATCCTACCCCTCCCTCCCAGAATGGATAAACTGACAAAATGCTGCTCTTTCTCATCTCATTCCTCCCCAGGTCCTCCAGCATCCGGGCCGCTAATCGATCTCGTGTCATGTGGGTCACTCTCAGGGCACCAGCGCTCTATGTAATATGGTACTGATTCTCATTTCCTTTCAAAAAGCTTTGTAAAATATCTAAAATCATAAAAGAGTATGATGCAGGGTACATTTAAAGCAAAGTGCACTTATCTCTCAAAAATGATAGTGCAGTCCAAAACAGAATACATTGGATTTTGTTGCTTCAGACAGACAATATGTTAATCATTTTTTTTTGCTAGTTAAATGTCTAATAGATAATTGGATCACTGATCATTTATGGAAGATACAAAGAAAAAAAATTAAATTAGTCAAAATACATACTTGCAGGCTACTTTAACTGGTAGATAATTGGTTAAAGCAGCACTCCATTTTCCATTATATTCATTATAAAATCATTAATTAGAATACATCTGCATGACATTAACAATAGGGGTTGTGGGTTGGCATGATGCTTAAGTTGTTTTCCTCACAAGGCACAAGGTTTGATTCTTACCTTTGGTCACTGTCTAGTTATTGACTAGACATGTAATAGTCTGCAAACTGGTTGCTGAGTGTTTACATATGAATGTATAGTAGTGAATAGAGGTAATATGAAATAGATATCTCTTTCTATCTGATAGTCTCTCTCTCTCTCTCTCTCTCACACTCTTTCTTTCTCCTCTTTCTCAGTAAACTTTCTTGCCCATGATCCACAGTGAAGCAAGAAAAAGATATTACAAAACAGCATTTTAAGAATGAATCAGTAGTATATGTATATGCATAATCTGTTACATTAGTTACCTTGGAAACCTGTAGTATGTGTGTAGACATCTTCTGTTATATTAGTTACCTTGGATACCTGTAGTATATATATGTGTGACAAAGGGGGATACTGCCAGCAAGGCTATCTAGAATTTTGTAAATGTCATTTGTGAATATCAACATGATGTATACAAGATGCTTGTGTTACAAATTATTACAACTGTATGTCATGTGTATATCAAACTGCTTGAAGGTATTGGCGAAGTGTTGTTTGAAATGTAACACAGTGTACCCTACTGGAAAAGGACAGACATGCACATGCACTACTACTGTAAAAGTGGAAAGTTGGATATAGGAGGTTAACCCCAGTCTAGTAAATTTTAGAAAATAGCTGAAATTAAATTACTTTACGGCTACACAATAAAAGATGATATATTTCAATTTCAATGCAGCAAGGAGACAAAATGTTTAAAACTAAGGAACTTTCTGTATTGTCTTGGAAGTGTTTTATTGTTTTATGACTACTAATATCTGCCAAAGATCTGAGGAAAAGCCCTAGTATATGTATTTTTACAGCTAGATGCTAAATGCTACTAGCTGTCATCAATGGTTGTTTTGGGCCTGGGGACTGTAATTCAGATGATAAGAAACGATGTCATTCTGTAAGTTAGCCCAGCAGTAATATTTGAGATATTAATTTGAGAGGTCTCTCAGAGAGATACAGCAACCCACAAAAAAAGAAAGAAAGAGTGAGAGAGAGAGAGAGAGAGAGAGAGAGAGAGAGAGAGACTATCAGATAGAAAGAGAACTTGGGATGAAAGTGCTTATCTGGACTTTTAAGTGCAATAAAGCTGGATTTTATCCTGGTGTGAGCAGTCTTTTGGATTTTTTTTTTAGTTTGGACTTCTTTCTTTCATTCATGAGTCAAAAAGAAGACAACTCAGTGGTAAGTTTTTTTAAACACCTTTATTACATTATCAGTTAAAGCATAGGCAAACATATATTAACAGAAAAGAAAAGAAACCTTTTCTAACTTTTTTCCATTTAAATATGATATACATCACCATCACCAGTCCAGCATTAAAAAAATGCCTGGCCTTATTTATTGGAAAAGGCAGAACTGAGCTGGCAGATTCGTTTGAACTCAGTATATTGGCCAGGTTTAAATGAACATTTGTCCATAATTAGT
Organism: Protopterus annectens; assembly: GCF_019279795.1. Classification (NCBI taxonomy): domain Eukaryota; kingdom Metazoa; phylum Chordata; order Ceratodontiformes; family Protopteridae; genus Protopterus; species Protopterus annectens. The sequence continues at coordinate 143,613,762 of NC_056751.1, forward strand.
CTTTTAAAACTCAAAGCTCTACAAAGGTAATTGGCCTTATACTTGGGTTTGAAACACATATGTATCACAATTATAATAAGTGTGTGTATATCTATCTATCTATATATATATATATATATATATATATATATATATATATATATATATATATTTATATATACATATATATATATATATATATATATATATATATATATATATATATATACATAGAATAACTTGCGTCTCCAACGGTGTAGATATCTCTCTGCCCGCTAAATACAAACAAATAGATACAATAATAACTGTGGCTGAGAGATAACCAAGGCATATCAAAGCTCCGTTCATATACTAATCATTAAACACAGGTCCACCATCCACATAACGAACCGAAAGGATCCACCATCCAAACAACGAACCATAAAAGTATGTAATAATCCACAATGTAAAAATGAAGAAAGTCTGTTTATTACTTAAAACAAATCGGTAAGCGCTTTCACAGTACCTTCGTCAGACCGTTAACATTCAAAAATACTATCCTGTTTGCTTTTATACAGATCACATGTCCAATTAACTATTCACTATTAAAGCATTAAAGCTATACTTTGCATCTTATAATTGTTCATAGTGATTCTAAAAAATATACCTTGTATTCATAGGTTGCTAAGTATATATAAATTTCATATTGCAAATAACCTTTACAATCAACCTAATGAAAACAACATATTAATAAAAAACTTTATAAAAATAAGAAATATAGAAACCTCATCAGCAACATATATTAAACTAAACCAGATAGAATGAAATAAAAAGTTTAAATAACATTGCTATAAAAGTATGAGACATAACTTTAAAAGACATGAATTCATGCCATTTTTAAACTAACGTTCATAACGTAAATGCAATAATCCTTAAATACTTTTTAATGAAACTAAAAACTCAAACCCCGGGATTCATGAACCTTGCGCCAGGCGCCAGCATAGCGTCGGCGTTATAAAGCCAAATATGGCCACCGAGCGATTCAGGTATGAAGCAATCCCACGTGCACTACCGGCGTGCGCCGGAACTGCGCCGCCCCTGGCGTAGGTATGCTAATCACACTGTGTGCGGTATTGCACCATGCAAATGAAGGCAAATAGCGATCCACGAAGTGGGGCATGCGTAGCGTAAGAGACGG